>NC_053028.1:225932808-225949493 GCF_003073215.2 Triticum urartu
GATGCATTTACTGTGAATCTGTAGAATTCTGCAAATGAATGCAGACTATGAGAACCTAAGGATTCTCTCACAGACATGTACCTGTGACAGCATTAAGGTGCGAGGGAAGGGGAAGAGGTCATATGCATTCTCAGAAGGTTTTGAAGATTAATCAGTTTAGAAGACATTGACCTCATCGTGCGAAGACATTCACTCATAGATAAGAAGTTGGTTCCAGATTTGTACGAACCCACAGATCAGTACAAGTGAGGAATCTAACTACTTTATGAAGCACAAGTGAATATACTAGGCATGTAATGAGATGCAGATGGAGAGATCTAACTTGTGTGAAGATAAACCTCTTATGGTAGAAAGTGACAGAACCAAGAGATCAAAGGAGCTGTAAAAAGAAGTTTTATTTACCACACTGGAACTGCTAGACGGAAGTAGGAGATGATGCCGAGCAGTTCAGTCCTCTGTGCCCTAACTTGGCGACGGAAGACACCTATGGCGACGGCGGAGAGAACGATGTCCGCGGTCGTCGTGAGGACGGCGTCGGAGAGGTTGCGGCAGCGAAGCGCTTCGTCGTCGGCATCGTCGAGTGCTAGCGGTGGCGCTAGGGTTCGTGCGAGGGTGGAAGAAGGAGATAATGACCGCGGTAAGTGTGAATTTATAGGCACAGGGGCGGCACTGTGCTATTACACAGGTGCCCCTGGCGATTCGCATCTGAGGAACGCGTGGCCAGTTTGCGGAAGTTTGGGGTTTGTTCCACGTCCCACGCACGCCTGGATTGTCGGGCGGTCGTTCCTGCTTCTCCGGATTTTATGTGGAGGAATGAGCATTGAAAACGGACTTTATGGTTGTATATCTTCTGCTGACAAGGACACAGTGAAGACATTCGACAGTTTCAATAGAATGCATATGACTTGGAGAGATAGAGTTTGAGATAGAAAGCATAGAGAGATTGGGGTCCGATCACATTCACTTAGTTCAAAAGATTCAACCAAGAAGACATAGCTATAAGTGAATGTTGTAGAGGACAGAACACTAGTATGTATATATCTATATAATCAACGTAGTGAAGATAATCATGAAGACATGTTGAGTTCGAAGCCAAACCAAATGTGAAGATATTGCAAGGTAACGCCATGAGTGAAACACTTCAAAATAGAACGTTTGGTGGTGGCGTTACCCACCGTATAGGAAGTATTAGACCCAGACACGGCGCACAATTATCGTGGCGCTCCGAAGTCAAATTCCACATTAATGTATTCACACTTAGAATGTATGTCTTCATTGATTGAAGATATACTTTACTTGTGTGTTGCACATCTAAGTCATCAATATGCATAAGTGTTAGGATGTGTGCCTGATCACAGGACATTTGAGGATTCCAGATATTTAGCTCACACCGTAACTTGCAAAACCTCTTCTCATCCAAGGGCTTGGTGAAGATATCTGCCAATTGCTCTTCAGTGTTGACGTGTATGATATCAATGTCTTCCTTCACAACATGATCTCTGAGAAAGTGATGACGAATTTCAATGTGCTTTGTCTTCGAGTGCTGAACTGGGTTGTTGGCAATCTTGATGGCGCTTTCGTTGTCGCAGTAAAGTGGCACTTGCTTCAGATGAATGCCATAATCCTTGAGTGTTTGCTTCATCCACAGAAGCTGAGCGTAGCAAGATCCAGCAGCAATGTATTCAGATTCAGAAGTGGAGAGAGATACACAGTTCTGCTTCTTTGAAGACCAACATACAAGTGATCGTCCCAGAAAGTGACATGTGCCTGATGTAGACTTGCGATCAACTTTGTCACCAGCATAATCAGCATCCGAAAATCCAACCAAATCAAACTCTGAGCCCTTTGGATACCATAATCCTAGAGTTGGGGTGTGAGCCAAATATCGAAGAATTCGCTTCACAGCTAAGTGATGCGACTCCTTTGGTGCCGCTTGAAATCGAGCACACAGGCAAACACTAAGCATAATATCTGCCCTAGATGCACATAAATAAAGCAAAGAACCAATCATGGAGCGGTATACCTTTTGATCGAACTCTTTACCATTGTCGTCAGGACCTAGATGATGTTTGGCTGGCATTGGTGTTGTGAAGCCTTTGCAGTCTTGCATACCGTACTTCTTCAAGCAATCTTTGAGATACTTCTCTTGAGTGAAGATGTCATTGCGTTGTTGTCGTATTTGAAGACCAAGGAAGAACTTCAGCTCCCCCATCATCGACATCTGATATTGCTCTTGCATCATATATCCAAACTCTTCACTGTACTTCTGATTGGTGCAGCCGAAGATAATGTCATCCACATATATTTGGCACAGAAACAGTTCACCATCATATGTCTTCGTGAAAAGAGTGGGATCCAGGGAACCAGGTATGAAGCCTTTGCTCTTCAGGAAGTATTTGAGTGTGTCATACCAGGCCCTGGGAGCTTGTTTGAGGCCATACAGTGCCTTGTTGAGCTTGTATACCATGTAAGGATGTTTTGGATTTTCAAAGCCAGGCGGTTGTGCAACATACACTTCTTCTTCAATCTTGCCATTGAGAAAGGCACTTTTCACATCCATTTGATATAGAAGTATGTTATGATGATTTGCATAGGCCAGCAGTATGCGTATGGCTTCAAGCCTAGCCACAGGAGCAAATGTTTCATCGAAGTCAATGCCCTCCACTTGAGTATATCCTTGAGCAACGAGACAGCTTGTTTCTGACAACTTGACCATGCTCATCTTGATTGTTGCGGTATATCCATTTGGTGCCTATTATGTTGTGCTTCCGTGGATCAGGACGCTTAACCAGTTCCCATACATTATTCAGTTCAAACTGTTGAAGCTCTTCTTGCATAGCTTGAATCCATTCAGGTTCCATGAAGGCTTCTTCAACTTTCTTGGGTTCTGATATTGATACGAATGCGAAGTGCACAGAAATTTGCTAGCTGAGTTGCCCTTGAACGAGTGAGTGGACCAGGTGCATTGATGCTGTCAATTATTCTGTCAATCTGCACTTCATTGGCAACACGAGGATGTACAGGGCGAAGACTTTGCTCTTGCTGATCTGTGTTGTTGTTGGGAGGAATGTCTTCAGGCTGAGCATTGTCTTCATTGATCAGTGCTGAGATGATAAGTTTCTTCAGGATGAGCTCAAAGGTATAATCTCTCCAAGTTCCCATAAGCCTTAATTGATTCACTAGCTGGAACTTCATTCTAGCACATTGGCAGTTGCTCTCTTTGTGACCATTTGTCTCATCGAACCGCACATCCACTGTTTCAACAACTTTGTAATGAAAGAGGTTGAAGACTCTGTAGGAGTGCGAATCCTTTCCATATCCAAGCATAAAGCCCTCATGTGCTTTTGGTGCAAACTTTGAGGTGTGGTGTGGGTCCTTGATCCAGCACCTTGAGCCAAATACTCTGAATTAACTGAAATTTGGCTTCTTGCCAGTTAGGAGTTCATAAGATGTCTTGTTCAAGAAGCTTTGTGAAGATAAACACGATTGATTGTATGACATGCAGTATCAATGGCTTCAGTCCAGAATTTTCTTGGAGTCTTGTATTCATCTAGCATTGTTCTGGCCATTTCAATGAGTGTTCTGTTCTTGCGTTCGACGACGCCATTCTGCTGTGGCGTGTACGGAGCTGAGAATTCATGTGTGATGCCCAAGGTATCAAGATATGTATCAAGGCCAGTGTTCTTGAATTCAGTGCCATTGTCACTTCTAATGTGCTTTATCTTGGCGCCAAAATTGTTCATAGCTCGATTGGCGAAGCGTCTGAAGACATCCTGCACTTCAGTCTTGTAAACGATTATGTGGACCCAAGTATATCTAGAGTAATCATCAACAATGATGAAGCCATAGAGGCAAGTAGTAGTAGTAAAAGTTGAGTAATGAGTGGGACCGAAAAGATCCATGTGAAGCAGTTCGAAGGGTCGAGTAGTGGTCATGATTGTCTTCGAGGGATGTTTTGCCCTTGTCATCTTCCCTGCTTCACAGGCACCGCATAAGTGATCTTTCTTGAACTTGACGCCCTCGATGCCTATGACATGCTTCTTCTTCGCAAGGGTGTGGAGGTTCCTCATGCCAGCATGCCCAAGCCTCCGATGCCAAAGCCAGCATTCTGAAGCTTTTGCAAGAAGACATATTGCAAGTTGTGGCCCTGCTGAGAAATCTACCACATACAGATCATATTTTCGATACCCTTCAAACACTAGAGACTTGTCAGATTCCATTAGTACAAGACAACGATATTCTCCAAACATTACGATCATGTTCAAATCGCAGAGCATTGAGACAGACATTAAGTTGAAGCCAAGGGATTCAACAAGCATGACTTTATCCATGTGTTGATCCTTTGAGATTGCAACTCTACCTAGACCCAATACCTTACTTTTACCAGTGTCAGCAAATGTGATGTGGCTCTTGTCGGATGGACGTAAGGTTGAGTCCATAAGAAGGCTTCTTTGCCAGTCATGTGATTTGTACACCCACTGTCAAAGACATTCTGAAGTCGCTGGTGTCGTACCCTACAGTGCAGTTAGGGGGATAGGCTTCACGAAGAGAATTGTGAAGCAAAAACATTTGACGAACCAGTGGGTTATGAAAACTTAGATCCAGATTAGGACTAATAGGGAGAGTAGCATGCGATTCAGGAACGAAGTACATAATGATGCCATTCGGGCATTTTATCTTGCGCCCTACAAGATTTTTAAGGTCCCCAGCAATAGCGTCAGAAGATTTTGTTTTTCTGCTGGAGACCTTTCCCTGCAAAAGAGAGTTAAGCTTTCTTAACCACCCACATCTTCAAGGGTGGCTTAGAAGCAATAAGTCTAAGTGCAGCATCTGAGAATTTTGGCTTTGAAGCCTTAGCAAACAGTCTGCAGGTGGACAATAATACTCATAGGAATAAGCAGAATAATTTTTGGTCATATGAACACGGTTCGATGAACCGCTCTCATATTCATATGCCTGAGTATGGTTTCCCTGCAAAACATTTGCGTTAGTGTGACTTAGGTGAGTCCTTTGTTTGTATGAAGCCTTTGGACCATATGAAGCCTTTGGTCTGATGTTTGTCTTCTTTAAGTGAGGTGTCATGAAGATATTCACAGGAAGATTTTCCAGACACCTTTTCAGAACCCAGATCTTCTTCATAGGCGGTCCATTCCTGTAGTTAGTACCAATGTACCTGGCAAACACTTCACCATTCTGATTCTTAAACAGTTTATAGTTTGCATCAAAGGATTCATCAATAATAATGGGGTTAGCACATGTGAAGCCAGATAAATTGGATGGATCTGCTGAGTTCCTTTGCAGCAACCCATGTGGTTTTGGGGTACTGCTCAGGTTTCCAGTAAGAGCCATCTGCATTAATTTTCCTCACGAACCCAACACCCTCTTTCCTAGGGTTTCGGTTTCAGAATCTGCTTCTTAGGACATCACATAGTGTCTGATGCCTTTAAGACTTTTGTACATTCCCTGTTTCAAGCAATGTCTTCAACCTAGCATTCTCATCAGCAATAGCAGTGGTATCCTCAGAAGAGGGGTTAGTTACCACATAACAGTTGAAGATATTGCAACAGCAGTAGCAGTGGAACATTCAGCAACAGAAGTAGCATTATCACGCTCAATGCATTTAAGACATGGTGGTTCAAATCCTTCCTGAGCGGGACTGATCTGTTCGGAGCGAAGTGACTCATTTTCCTTTTGAAGATCTTCAGGCTCTCAACTTCTCATTCTTTGCTCTTTGAAGATAATAGGAAAGCTTTTCATGAGTTGTTGAGAGAGTATCAAGACGATCTTCAAGTTCCTGATACTTAACGTGAAGATTTTTATGTCTTCATTAAGGATCAGAACGAGTCATTTCAGCACCCAACAGATCATCGCTTCTGTCTAACAGTTTTTGAATATGTTCCATAGCTTCTGGTTGTTCAGTTGCAATTTTAGCAAGTGTTTGTAGCGGTTTTGAATCACTTCAGAAGTTCATCGTACTAGATGTTCATAGCGAGTAGTTGCGTGTGTTTACCTTGACCACGTGCCATGAAGCAGTAGGTAGGAGTGGAGTCGTTCTTGTCATTTGCGTCGGTGTCGGTGATGAAGTCATTGTCTTCAGTGTTGAAGATGGACTTGGCGACGTATGCTGTAGCCAGACTCGCAATGCCAGAATCAGACTCCTCCTCAGACTCCACCTCTGCCTCCTCAGAAGCGGACTCCTCCTCTGAATCCATTTCCTTGCCAACAAATGCACGTGCCTTGCCAGATGAGCTCTTCTTGTGTGATGAAGACTTTGAGGAAGACTTGGAAGAAGACTTTGAGTATTTCTTCTTCTTCTTGTCGTCAGAATCATATTCCTTGCTCTTCTTCTTCCTTCTGTTCTCATTGTCCCACTGTGGACACTCAGAGATGAAGTGTCCAGTTTTCTTGCACTTGTGACATGTTTTCTTCTTGTAGTCATGAGCAGAAGCTTCATCATTCCTTGAGCTTGATCGTGAAGATTTTCTGAAGCCTTTCTTCTTGGTGAATTTTTGGAACTTCTTCACTAGCATTGCAAGTTCCCTTCCAATGTCTTCAGGATCATCAGAACTGCTGTCAGATTCTTCTTCAGATGAGGAAACAGCTTTTGCCTTCAAGGCACGAGTTCGCCCATAGTTTGGACCGTAGATATCTCTTTTCTCAGAAAGCTGAAACTCATGTGTGTTGAGCCTCTCAAGTATGTCAGACGGATCGAGTGTCTTGAAATCAGGACGTTCTTGAATCATCAGGGCTAGGATGTCAAACGAACTATCAAGTGATCTCAGCAGCGTCTTGACGATTTCATGTTTGGTGATCTCAGTGGCGCCGAGGGCTTGAAGCTCATTTGTGATGTCAGTGAGCCGGTCAAATGTGTGCTGGACATTCTCATTGTCATTTCGCTTGAAGCGGTTGAAGAGGTTGCGAAGAACACTGATTCTTTGATCTCTCTGGGTTGAGATGCCTTCATTGACCTTGGAGAGCCAGTCCCAGACCAGCTTGGATGTCTTCAAGGCACTCACACGGCCATACTGTCCTTTTGTCAGATGACCACAGATGATATTTTTGGCAGTAGAGTCCAGTTGAGTGAACTTCTTGACATCAGCAGCAGTGACACCTTCTCCAGCCTTGGGAACGCCGTTCTCGACGACATACCATAGGTCGACATCAATGGCTTCAAGATGCATGCGCATCTTATTCTTCCAGTAGGGATATTCAGTTCCATCGAAGACGGGGCAGCAGCGGAGACTTTGATTATCCCTGCAGTCGACATAGCTAAAACTCCAGGTGGTTAAACCGAATCACACAGAACAAGGGAGCACCTTGCTCTGATACCAATTGAAAGTGCGTTATATCGACTAGAGGGGGTGAATAGGCGATTTTTATGAAAGTCTTCAAAACATGGAAGTTATGAAGACAAACAGAGAAGATTTTGCCTATTACTATGCAGCGGAAGTTAGATTACACTAGGCAAGCCATGGTCAAGTATTCAATAGAGTGAAAGACAAAGACAAACTAGCTGCAGTGTAATAAGGATCAGGTAGGAAGAAGTTATGAAGCCAAACAGATCATACATTCACGTTGTGAAGACAAAAGATAGAGCAAGCATGCAATGGCTTCACAATGAGTAACAGTAAGAAAAAGGAAGTGAAGATGAAACAGTGACTCGTTGAAGACAATGATGTGTTGGACCAGTTCCAGTTGCTGTGACAACTGTACGTCTGGTTGGAGCGGCTAGGTATTTAAACCTTAGGACACACAGTCCCGGACACCCAGTCCTGAACACGCAGCTCAGGACACCAAGTCCTCACCGTATTCTCCTTGAGCTAAGGTCACATAGTCCTCGCCCAATCACTCTGGTAAGTCTTCAAGGTAGACTCCCAAACCTTCACAGACTTCGTTCACTGGCAATCCACAATGTCTCTTGGATGCTCTGAACGCGACGCCTAACCGTCTGGAGGATTCACAGTCCTCAAGTGTAAAAGTCTTCAGATCAAACAGACACGAAGACTTAAGTGATGCCAATGTTCTCTGTTTGGGGTGGTTAGGTCTTTTCTCCTCACTAGGAATTTTCTCTCAAAGGCTTCAGGTGGGTTGCTCCAAACGACAAAAGCCGGTGCACTGAAATCTTGAGCAGCCAACCGTTTATGTTGTAGGGGGTGGGGCTATTTATAGCCACTTGGCAACCCGACCTGATTTGTCCGAAATGACCCTGGGTCACTAGGAACTGACATGTCTCAACGGTCAGATTCGAACTCTCATGCAAAACTTTACTTGGCTACAAGCAAAGCTGACTTGTCCGGTTCTGGACAAGATTCGCTCTCATTGTCTTCACTCGAAGACATAGGTTTTTGATTTAGGCATCACTTCAGTCATTCTGACTGGTTCTCCTGGACCCCACTTAACAGTACGGTGGTTCCTATGACTCAACAAAAGATAAAAAGAACTACGAGAGATCTAAGTCTTCGAGTTCCATAGGCTTCAGAACATGTCTTCTCTTGTCATAGTCTTCAATGTGAATATCTTCATATACCACCTTTGTCTTCAATGTCTTCATACATTTTTAGGAGTCATCTCCGGTAGTAAAACCGAATCAATGAGGGACTTCTACCTGTGTTTTCCTGCAATTCTCACAAACACATTAGTCCCTCAACTAGGTTTGTCGTCAATACTCCAAAACCAACAAGGGGTGGCACTAGATCACTTACAATGTCCCCCTTTTTGGTGATTGATGACAAACTAGTTGAAGTTTTCAACGGGGAATATAATGTGTGAAGTTTGTAAAGGATAGGGAATTGTCTTCATAAGTTGCAAGGGCTCCCCCTGAAGATGTGCATATAAGTTAATTTGCTTTTGGAATGCAAATGCACATGGCAGGTTGTACTTGTGGAGATCCACTTCAGCTTATGATGACAATCCACTATGCATGTGAAAGTATATGAAGATAATGACATGCATAATGGAAAATGGACGTCTGCAGAATGAGATAAGTGCGGAATTTATCAACCCATACGCTTCTCCCCCTTTTGTCAGCAAGGACTAAAAAGGTTCGAAGACATAGAGTGTCTACTCGTTTCCAGGAGCAGCAGGGTCGTTGGAGGTGTTTGGCGGTGCAGACGAGCTTGGAGGTGCTGAAGCAGGTGGCGGTGATGTAGCATCGTTGTCTTCATCAATGATCCTTGCAGTAACTGTGGCGGCAGATGAAGAAAACGTGACTACTGTGACAAACACATATCATCACGGAAGTGGTTTTTTTTGTAGTGAGTGTACGGTATATAGAGTCAAACTGTGAATGACCCAGATGTACTAGATTCCAGAAAATACATCGCATCTGCGTCAGGTTAATCGAATCCATCTGGATAGAAGATGTGTGACATGAAAAAGTCGGGCTCAAACAAATTCTCGTTCTGAAAGAAATATCGGGGAGATGAGTGAGCACCTGTGGCAAGGGTATCGTTCTTTTCACATCACAGCGATACATGATTGGATATTGTTCCAAAGGGTGGAATTACTAGCCATTATCCTCCTAGAACGCTTACCTGAGTCGTTCCTTATCGTAACGCTGATCAAACGAAAAAGCATTTCTTTGCCGCCAATAGACTTGCCCAACGTGGATCCAAGGCTTTCAAACCACGTGAATACAACCTTCTGGCCTAGATCGCTATATATTGTGAGCAGGGTTTGCTCGCCATGCCATCCTTAAGTACTCAGTTGGGAAAGGATTTCACTTCCAGGCAAATCTTTCACATACTCAGGGATTGCACACAAAGCTTTCTTAGTATGAGTGCCATAGATAAGCATGATCGTTAAAGATGTATATTTATAAGAGTGCAGATTTTTATTTGGTCTCATCATAACATCAACTGATCCTCAATAAATGAAGACAACCCTATGATCAATATGCCATTCTATGAGGCATGAACCCGGGTGGTTAGAATCATTACTGCAGATTACAACTGCAGTGTCAAGCTGTGGGAGACATTGAAGGAAATATGCCCTAGAGGCAATAATAAAGGTTGTTATTTTATATATTTCTATATTCATGATAAAGGTTTATTATTCATGCTAGAATTGTATTGATCAGAAACTTAAATACATGTGTGAATACATAAACAACACTAGTCCCTAGTAAGCCTCTACTAGACTAGCTCGTTGATCAAAGATGGTTAAGGTTTCCTAACCATAGACATGTGTTGTCATTTGATAACGGGATCACATCATTAGGAGAATGAGTGATGGACAAGACCCATCCATTAGCTTAGCATATTGATCGTTCAGTTTATTGTTATTGCTTTCTTCATGTCAAATACATATTCCTTCGACTATGAGATTATGCAACTCCCGGATACCAGAGGAATACCTTGTGTGCTATCAAACGTCACAATGTAACTGGGTGATCATAAAGATGCTCTACAGGTATCTCCGAAAGGTGTTTGTTGAGTTGGCATAGATCGAGATTAGGATTTGTCACTCCGAGTATCGGAGAGGTATCTCTGGGCCCTCTCGGTAATACACATCATAAGCTTGCAAGCAAATGACTAAGGAGTTAGTCACAAGGTGATGTATTACGGAATGAGTAAAGAGACTTGCCGGTAACGAGATTGAACTAGGTATGAAGATACCACGATCGAATCTCGGGCAAGTAACATACCGATGGACAAAGGGAATTACGTATGTTGTCATAACGGTTTGACCGATAAAGATCTTCGTAGAATATGTAGGAGCCAATATGGGCATCCAGGTTCCGCTATTGGTTATTGACGAGAGGTGTCTCGGTCATGTCTACATAGTTCTCGAACCCGTAGGGTCCGCACGCTTAACGTTCGTTGACGATATAGTGTTATATGTTTTGGTGACTGAATGTTGTTCGGAGTCCCCGGATGAGATCCGGACATGACGAGGAGTCTCGAAGTTCCGCTCGCCGACAGGGCTCCGTAGCCAAAAACCAATCTAGACCCGGCACCCTGCCGGAGGGGGGAATCATCTGGGTGGCCATCTTCATCATCCCGGCGGCCACCACGATGAGGAGGGAGTAGTCCACCCTCGGGGCTGAGGGTTTGTACCAGTAGCTATGTGTTTAATCTCTCTCTCTCTCTCGTGATCTATATCATGGGCTTTGTTAATATAGTCGGATCATATGATGTTTCTCCCCTCTATACTCTTGTTGTGATGAATTGAATCTTTACCCTTTGAAGTTTTGTCTTGTCGGATTGAATATTCAGAGATGAGAACACATGATATATGTCTTGCGGTATGAATACTTGAGGTGACAATTGGGGTATCTTATTGATTCACTTGATATATGTTATGGCATTCAACTCGCGGATTCCCGCGGTGATATTGGGGTAATCTATGCATAGGGGTTGATGCACGTTTTTATTATCTTTTCTCCGACGGAAACTTTGGGGTCTCTTTATGTTCTTTGTGTGGATTGAGTATTATGAATATGAATTGCTTTGGTGTTATTCTAGTACGAACTCTAGGATAGATCGAACGGAAACAATAGCTTTGTGTTATTTTAGTACAACTCTTGAATAGATCGAAGGAAAGAATAGCTTTGAGGAGGTTTCGTACCCTACAAACAATTCCTATCTTTTGTTCTCCGCTAATAGGAACTCGGGAGTGATTCTTCGTTACACTTTGAGGGATAATCATATGATCCAACTATGTTAGCACTGTTGAGAGATTGCACTAGTGAAAGTACGGACCCTAGGCCTTGTTTTTAAGCATTGCAATACCGTTTTTGCCGTTTACTATTTGCTACCTTGCTGTTTTTATTTATTCAGATTATAAAAATATATTTCTACCATCCATATACACTTTTATCACCATCTCTTCGCCGAACTAGTGCACCTATACAATTTCCATTGTATTGGGTGTGTTGGGGACACAAGAGATTTCTTGTATTTGGTTGCAGGGTTTTGAGAGAGACCATCTTCATCCTACACCTCCCACGGATTGATAAACCTTAGGCCATCCACTTGAGGGAAAATTGCTACTTGTCCTACAAAACTCTGCGCTTGGAGGCCCAACAGCGTGTCTACAAGAATAAAGTTGCATAGTAGACATCAAGCTCTTTTCTGGCGCCGTTGCCGGGGAGGTGAGTGCTTGAAGGTATATCTTTAGATCTTGCAATTGAATCTTTTAGTTTCTTGTTTTATCACTAGTTTGGTTTATAAATAAAACTACAAAAAATGGAATTGAGGTTGCATCATATTATTGATCATCTTTATAATATCTTTCTTGAAAATGATGGATCGGAAAATTGTGCTCAATTGTTAGAAGAAGAAGTCAATAAAATGTTTGGCACAAAATATTTGAATGATGAGCTGATTGCAATGTTGTTAGTATGAATTCTTTGAATATCATGAATGCTAATGATACTGTCGGTGCAAAGAGTAGGGGCTCTATCATTTTGAAGATCCCTTATATTTGTGCACGGGCATCAGAGGCCGTCGCTGCACCCGGCCGCAGTTTCTTGAATCTGGTTGAAGCAGGCGTGTCGTAGAGCAGGGTATGCCACACGACGCTGAGCATGCCAAGACATGTTAGGGACGCAAAGAGAGAACAGAGGGAGGTGGATCCGCGGCAAGACTCTTGTGCTAGGGTGGAATTCCGCTAACCCGCAAGATCTTGCCGGGGCACTTGCTAAACACAGATAGCCGCCTGAGCCCAAGGGTCCACGCACAGCCACCAAACCAAGGCTCGGGAGGCACCTCCGTGTGCGTGCAGATCTTTGTGGAGATCATAAATACACAAGATCAGATGAGAACCAGAAGACGATGATCCTTGGTGAGATCCTTGCCAAGGAAATCCACGAGACCCCCGGCAAGATCCTTGCCGGGGACGACCGCGGTGCCGCAAGCGAGACCCTTGCCGGGCCCCTCGGCAAGACCCTTGCCGAGGACGCCTGCGGGGCCGCAGCCAGGCCGTCTACCAGACTCCACACCGCTCCCATGCTGCCAGCTCGACCAGCTGGGCAGGCATCTGCGTAGCAGCACGCGGCCTCTACACCAACTCAGCAAGCACCTACGTGGTGGCATGCTGATCTTCGTGAAGGCTCCACCACCGCAGTCCAGCCCAACAGCCAGCCAACGTGGCGCTACAACCTGTCAGCTTGGACGCGCGTCGGAGTCAAGAGGCCATTGATGACAGCCATGTGGTGGCTGCGCGGTCCCGCAGTGTGGAGCCATCACGAGATTGCAGCCAGCCAACCAGGCCTAGCCTATCATGCTTGGACGCGCGCGGAGCCAGGCGTGGACGACGACAGCTGGGACGAGCTTCTTTGCCGTCCCAATAAAGCAAGAGGGGCACGTCGGAAGCGCATTAAATGCATTTGTCACGATGAGGAGGATAGACTCAGCACTGTACACCTTTCCACCTCCTGTGTGCCACTGTGGCGACCCCTTTTGTCTATAAAAGGAGGCCCGAGGCGTACTGGAGGGGGATTCGGATCTTTTGGACTAGACGAGACATACAGCTAGTTCAAGAACACAAGAACACTCAAATATACATCAAAGCAGGACTAGGGTTTTAGCGTCTCCGCGCCGAACCTGGGTAAACGATTTGTGTGCTGACCGCCAGACCCGCTCTTTGCACAACCCCGCGCCCGCCAACCGTAGAAGGGATCCTCAGTGACCCCATAGGTGTCGTTTCCCACCGACATCTCTGCGCCAGGTAGGGGGTGCGCAGTTGTGAAAATCCGGTCTAGCAGTTAGTTTAGCAGTTCTTCATCGCCATGGCTCCCAAGAAGAAGACGATCAGCGATCGGTTCGGGGGCCGAACGGCCCGTACCAGTGCGGGAGTGGTGGGGCGGTCGCGGACGGAAGCCGAGGCGCGGCCCGTGAACACCCGCATCGCTCTGGCAGCCAAAGCCTGGCGAGCGGCGTCGTTCGTGCGGACGACGGGCCGCACGCCACCAAATCCAAAGACGGAGTCCGGGCCCCCCGCAGGCGCGCGGGCCCTCCAGGGGCGGCGGTGACTTCCGAGGCACCTACACTGGCACCCGCGACGCGCTCCTTCCAGGTTGCGCGGACGAGCAGCGTCACTACTGGTGACCCTGGGCACCGCCGTGGGAAGATTCCCGTGCATCATCCGCGGGACGTAGAGCAGCATACACGCCGAGACGTGGCGAAACACGGGCCCACAGACGTCGGGCATGGATGGAGCTCCTTCTGATGGATAGAAGTCGGGCGTGTCACGGTCTGCGCAGCTTTCGCCGCCACCCACACTTGCGGAAAGCTCTGGTGCGCGCCAGTTTGTGCTACTCTTGAGCACTGCATTGGTTTTCCCCGAAGAGGAAGGGATGATGCAGCAAAGTAGTGTAAGTATTTCCCTCAGTTTTTGAGAACCAAGGTATCAATCCAGTAGGAGGCTACACGCAAGTCCCTCGTACCTGCACAAACAAATAAATCCTCGCAACCAACGCAAATAGGGGTTGTCAATCCCTATAGGGCCACTTACGAGAGTGAGATCTGATGGATATGATAAAGATAATATTTTTGGTATTTTATAATAAAGATGCAAAGTAAAATAAAGGAAAAGTAAATAACTAAATAGTAGGAGATTGATATGATAAAGATAGACCCGGGGCCATAGGTTTCACTAGTGGCTTCTCTCAAGAGCATAAGTATTCTACGGTGGGTGAACAAATTACTGTTGAGCAATTGACAGAATTGAGCATAGTTATGAGAATATCTAGGTATGATCATGTATATAGGCATCACGTCCGAGACAAGTAGACCGACTCCTGCCTGCATCTACTACTATTACTCCACTCATCGACCGCTATCCAGCATGCATCTAGAGTATTAAGTTAAAAACAGAGTAACGCCTTAAGCAAGATGACATGATGTAGAGGGATAGACTCATGCAATATGAAGAAAACCCCATCTTGTTATCCTCGATGGCAACAATACAATACGTGCCTTGCTGCCCCTACTGTCATGGGAAGGACACGAGATTGAACCAAAGCTAAGCACTTCTCCCATTGCAAGAAAGATCAATCTAGTAGGCCAAACAAACTGATAATTCGAAGAGACTTGCAAAGATAACCAATCATACATAAAAGAATTCAGAGAAGATTCAAATATTATTCATAGATAGACTTGATCATAAACCCACAATTCATCGGTCTCAACAAACACACCGCAAAAAGAAGATTACATCGAATAGTTCTCCACAAGAGAGGGGGGAACATTGTATTGAGATCCAAAAAGAGAGAAGAAGCCATCTAGCTACTAACTATGGACCCGTAGGTCTGAGTAAACTACTCACACTTCATCGGAGAGGCTATGGTGTTTGTAGAAGCCCTCCATGATCGATGCCCCCTCCGGCGCAGCTCCGGAACAGGCCCCAAGATGGGATCTCATGGATACAGAAAGTTGCGGCGGTGGAATTAGGTTTTTGGCTCCGTATCTGATCGTTTGGGGGTACGTAGGTATATATCGAAGGAAGGAGTACGTCGGTGGAGCAACAGGGGGCCCACGAGGGTGGAGGGCATGCCTGGGGGGGTTGCCGCGCCCCCTACCTCGTGGCCTCCTCTTTTGTGTCTTGACGTAGGGTCCAAGTCTCCCGGGTCTTGTTTGTTGAGAAAATCACGTTCCCGAAGGTTTCATTCCGTTTGGACTCCGTTTGATATTCCTTTTCTTCGAAACCCTAAAACAGGCAAAAAACAGCAATTCTAGGTTGGGCCTCTGGTTAATAGGTTAGTCCCAAAAATAATATAAAAGTGGATAATAAAGCCCAATAATGTCCAAAACAGTAGATAATATAGCATGGAGCAATCAAAAATTATAGATACGTTGGAGACGTATAAGCATCCCCAAGCTTAATTCCTGCTCGTCCTCGAGTAGGTAAATGATAAAAACAGAATTTTTGATGCGGAGTGCTACTTGGCATAATTTTAATGTAATTCTTCTTAATTGTGGTATGAATATTCAGATCCGAAAGATTCAAGACAAAAGTTTAATATTGACATAAAATAATAATACTTCAAGCATACTACAAAGCAATTATGTCTTCTCAAAATAACATGGCCAAAGAAAGTTATCCCTACAAAATCATATAGTCTGGCTATGCTCTATCTTCACCACACAAAATATTTAAATCATGCACAACCCCGATGACAAGCCAAGCAATTGTTTCATACTTGATTTCAAAACTTTTTCAATCTTCACGCAATACATGAGCGTGAGCCATGGATATAGCACTATAGGTGGAATAGAGGTGGTTGTGGAGAAGACAAAAAGGGAGAAGATAGTCTCACATCAACTAGGCATATCAACGGGCTATGGAGATGCCCATCAATAGATATCAATGTGAGTGAGTAGGGATTGCCATGCAACGGATGCACTAGAGCTATAAGTATATGAAAGCTCAAAAAGAAACTAAGTGGGTGTGCATCCAACTTGCTTGCTCATGAAGACCTAGGGCATTTTGAGGAAGCCCATCATTGGAATATACAAGCCAAGTTCTATAATGAAAGATTCCCACTAGTATATGAAAGTGATAACATGAGAGACTCTCTACTATGAATATCATGGTGCTAATTTGAAGCACAAGTGTGGTAAAAGGATAGTAACATTGTCCCTTCTCTCTTTTTCTCTCATTTTTTATTTGGGCCTTTTCTCCTTTTTATGGCCTCTTTTGTTTCTCTCTTTTTTCGTCTGGAGTCTCATCCCGACTTGTGG
>NC_053028.1:225950493-225961129 GCF_003073215.2 Triticum urartu
AAAAGAGAGAGATTGCATATTAGTTTGTTTTGCGATATATCCATTTAGTGCCTATAATGTTGTTCTTTCATGGATCAGGATGCTTAACCAGTTCCCATACATTATTCAGCTCAAACTGTTGAAGCTCTTCTTGCATAGCTTGAATCTATTCAGGTTCCATGAAGGCTTCTTCAACTTTCTTGGGTTCTGATATTGATACGAATGCAAAGTGCCCACAGAAATTTGTTAGCTGAGTTGCCCTTGAACGAGTGAGTGGACCAGGTGCATTGATGATGTCGATTATTTTGTCAATTTGCACTTCATTGGCAACACGAGGATGTACAGGGCGAAGACTTTGCTCTTGCTGATCTGTGTTGTTGTTGGGAGGAATGTCTTCAGGCTGAGCATTGTCTTCATGTTGATCAGGTGCTGAGATGATAAGTTCTTCTTCAGGATGAGCTTCAGAAGGTATAATCTCTCCAGTTCCCATAAGCTTGATTGATTCACTAGCTGGAACTTCATCTAGCACATTTGGTAGTTGCTCTCTTTGTGAACCATTTGTCTCATCGAACCGCACATCCACTGTTTCAACCACTTTGTAATGAAAGAGATTGAAGACTCTGTAGGAGTGCGAATCCTTTCCATATCCAAGCATAAAACCCTCATGTGCTTTTGGTGCAAACTTTGAGGTGTGGTGTGGGTCCTTGATCCAGCACCTTGCGCCAAATACTCTGAAGTAACTGACATTTGGCTTCTTGCCAGTTAGGAGTTCATAAGATGTCTTGTTCAGAAGCTTGTGAAGATAAACACGATTGATTGTATGGCATGCAGTGTCAATGGCTTCAGTCAGAATTTTCTTGGAGTCTTGTATTCATCTAGCATTGTTCTGGCCATCTCAATGAGTGTTCTGTTCTTGCGTTCGACGACGCCATTCTGCTGTGGCGTGTACGGAGCTGAGAATTCATGTGTGATGCCCAAGGTATCAAGATATGTATCAAGGCCAGTGTTCTTGAATTCAGTGCCATTGTCACTTCTGATGTGTTTTTATCTTGGCGCCAAAATTGTTCATAGCTCGATTGGCGAAGCGTCTGAAGACATCCTGCACTTCAGTCTTGTAAAGGATTATGTGCACCCAAGTATATCTAGAGTAATCATCAACAATGACGAAGCCATAGAGGCAAGCAGTAGTAGTAAAAGTTGAGTAGTGAGTGGGGCCGAAAAGATCCATGTGGAGCAGTTCGAAGGGTTGAGTAGTAGTCATGATTGTCTTCGAAGGATGTTTTGCCCTTGTCATCTTCCCTGCTTCACAGGCACCGCATAAGTGATCTTTCTTGAACTTGACGCCCTCGATGCCTATGACATGCTTCTTCTTCGCAAGGGTGTGGAGGTTCCTCATGCCAGCATGCCCAAGCCTCCGATGCCAAAGCCAGCATTCTGAAGCTTTTGCAAGAAGACATACTGCAAGTTGTGGCCCTGCTGAGAAATCTACCACGTACAGATCATCTTTTCGATACCCTTCAAACACTAGAGACTTGTCAGATTCCATTAGTACTAGGCAACGATATTTTCCAAACATTACGATCATGTTCAAATCGCAAAGCATTGAGACAGACATTAAGTTGAAGCCAAGGGATTCAACAAGCATGACTTTATCCATGTGTTGATCCTTTGAGATTGCAACTCTACCTAGACCCAATACCTTACTTTTACCAGTGTCAGCAAATGTGATGTGGCTCTTGTCGGATGGACGTAAGGTTGAGTCCATAAGAAGGCTTCTTTTGCCAGTCATGTGATTTGTACACCCACTGTCAATAATCCATTCTGAAGACTTTGAAGACGCTGGTGTCGTACCCTACAGTGCAGTTAGGGGGATAGGCTTCACGAAGAGAATTGTGAAGCAAAAACATTTGACGAACCAGTGGGTTATGAAAACTTAGATCCAGATTAGGACTAATAGGGAGAGTAGCATGCGATTCAGGAACGAAGTACATAATGATGCCATTCGGGCATTTTATCTTGCGCCCTACAAGATTTTTAAGGTCCCCAGCAATAGCGTCAGAAGATTTTGTTTTTCTGCTGGAGACCTTTCCCTGCAAAAGAGAGTTAAGCTTTCTTAACCACCCACATCTTCAAGGGTGGCTTAGAAGCTATAAGTCTAAGTGCAGCATCTGAGAATTTTGGCTTTGAAGCCTTAGCAAACAGTCTGCAGGTGGACCAAAATACTCATAGGAATAAGCAGAATAATTTTTGGTCATATGAACATGACGGTTCGATGAACCGCTCTCATATTCATATGCCTGAGTATGGTTTCCCTGCAAAACATTTGCGTTAGTGGTGACTCAGGTGAGTCCTCTGTTTGTATGAAGCCTTTGGACCGTATGAAGCCTTTGGTCTGAGGTTTGTCTTCTTCAAGTGAGGTGTCATGAAGACATTCACAAGGAAGATTTTCCAGACACTTTTTCGGAACCCAGATCTTCTTCATAGGCCGGTCCATTCTGCAGTTAGTACAATGTACCTGGCAAAACACTTTCACCATTCTGATTCTTAAAACAGTTTATAGTTTGCATCAAAGGATTCATCAATAATAATGGGGTTAGCACATGGAAGCCAGATAAATTGATGGATCTGCTGAAGGTTCCTTTGCAGCAACCCATGTGGTTTGGGGGTAACTGCTCAGGTTTTCCAGTAAGAGCCATCTGCATTTCATTTTCCTTACGAACCCAAACAACCCTCTTTTCCTAGGGTTTTGTTCAGAATCTGCTTCTTGAGGACATCACATAATGTCTGATGCTTTAAGACTTTTGTACATCCCTGTTTCAAGCAATGTCTTCAACCTAGCATTCTCATCAGCAATAGCAGTGGTATCCTCAGCAGAGGGGTTTAGTTTACCCACATCAAACAGTTGAAGATATTGCAACAGCAGTAGCAGTGGAACATTCAGCAACAGAAGTAGCATTATCCACTCGATGCATTTAAGACATGGTGGTTCAAATCCTTCCTGAGCTGAACTGATCTGTTCGGTGCGAAGTGACTCGTTTTCCTTTTGAAGATCTTCATGAGCCGCTCTCAATTTTCAAGTTCTTGCTTCCTTTGAAGATAATCATAGGAAAGCTTTTCATGAGTTGTTGAGAGAGTATCAAGACGATCTTCAAGTTCCTGATACTTAACGTGAAGATTTTTTATGTCTTCAATTAAGGATTCAGATCGAGTCATTTCAGCACCCAACAGATCATCGCTTCTGTCTAACAGTTTTTGAATATGTTCCATAGCTTTCTGTTGTTCAGTTGCAATTTTAGCAAGTGTTTTGTAGCTGGGTTTTGAATCACATCAGAGTCATCGTCACTAGATGTTTGATAGCGAGTAGTGCGTGTGTTTACCTTGGCACCGCGTGCCATGAAGCAGTAGGTAGGAGTGGAGTCGTTCTTGTCATTTGCATCAGTGTCGGTGATGAAGTCATTGTCTTCAGTGTTGAAGATGGACTTGGCGACGTATGCTGTAGCCAGACTTGCAATGCCAGAATCAGACTCCTCCTCAGATTCCACCTCTGCCTCCTCAGAAGCGGACTCCTCCTCTGAATCCATTTCTTTGCCAACAAATGCACGTGCCTTGCCAGATGAGCTCTTCTTGTGTGATGAAGACTTTGAGGAAGACTTGGAAGAAGACTTTGAGTATTTCTTCTTCTTCTTGTCGTCAGAATCATATTCCTTGCTCTTCTTCTTCCTTCTGTTCCCATTGTCCCACTGTGTACACTCAGAGATGAAGTGTCCAGTTTTCTTGCACTTGTGACATGTTTTCTTCTTGTAGTCATGAGTAGAAGCTTCATCATTCCTTGAGCTTGATCGTGAAGATTTTCTGAAGCCATTCTTCTTGGTGAATTTTTGGAACTTCTTTACTAGCATTGCAAGTTCCCTTCCAATGTCTTTAGGATCATCAGAACTGCTGTCAGATTCTTCTTCAGATGAGGAAACAGCTTTTGCCTTCAAGGCACGAGTTCTCCCATAGTTTGGACCGTAGATATCTCTTTTCTCAGAAAGCTGAAACTCATGTGTGTTGAGCCTCTCAAGTATGTCAGACGGATCGAGTGTCTTGAAATCAGGACATTCTTGAATCATCAGGGCTAGAATGTCAAACGAACTATCAAGTGATCTCAGCAGCGTCTTGACGATTTCATGTTTGGTGATCTCAGTGGCGCTGAGGGCTTGGAGCTCATTTGTGATGTCAGTGAGCCGGTCAAATGTGTGCTGGACATTCTGATTGTCATTTCGCTTGAAGCGGTTGAAGAGGTTGCGAAGAACACTGATTCTCTGATCTCTCTGGGTTGAGATGCCTTCATTGACCTTGGAGAGCCAGTCCCAGACTAGCTTGGATGTCTTCAAGGCACTCACATGGCCATACTGTCCTTTTGTCAGATGACCACAGATGATATTTTTGGCAGTAGAGTCCAGTTGAGTGAACTTCTTGACATCAGCAGCAGTGACACCTTCTCCAGCCTTGGGAACGCCGTTCTCGACGACATACCATAGGTCGACGTCAATGGCTTCAAGATGCATGCGCATCTTATTCTTCCAGTAGGGATATTCAGTTCCATCGAAGACGGGGCACGCAGCGGAGACTTTGATTATCCCTGCAGTCGACATAGCTAAAACTCCAGGTGGTTAAACCGAATCACACAGAACAAGGGAGCACCTTGCTCTGATACCAATTGAAAGTGCGTTATATCGACTAGAGGGGGGTGAATAGGCGATTTTTATGAAAGTCTTCAAAACGTGGGAGTTATGAAGACAAACAGCGAAGATTTTGCCTAATACTATGCAGCGGAAGTTAGATTACACTAGGCAAGCCATGGTCAAGTATTCAATAGAGTGAAAGCACAAAGACAAACAACTGCAGTGTAATAAGGATCAGGTAGGAAGAAGTTACGAAACCAAACAGATCATACATTCACGTTGTGAAGACAAAAGATAGAGCAAGCATGCAATGGCTTCACAATGAGTAACAGTAAGAAAAAGGAAGTGAAGATGAAACCGATAACTCGTTGAAGACAATGATGTGTTGGACCAGTTCCAGTTGCTGTGACAACTGTATGTCTGGTTGGAGCGGCTAGGTATTTAAACCTTAGGACACACAGTCCCGGACACCCAGTCCTGAACACACAGCTCAGGACACCAAGTCCTCACCGTATTCTCCTTGAGCTAAGGTCCACATAGTCCTCGCCCAATCACTCTGGTAAGTCTTCAAGGTAGACTCCCAAACCTTCACAGACTTCGTTCACTGGCAATCCACAATGTCTCTTGGATGCTCTGAACGCGACGCCTAACCGTCTGGAGGATTCACAGTCCTCAAGTGTAATAAGTCTTCAGATCACACAGACAAGAAGACTTAAGTGATGCCCAATGTTCTCTGGCTCTGGGTGGTTAGGGCTTTTCTCCTTGCTAGGAATTTTCTCTCAAAGGCTTCGAGGTGGGTTGCTCTCAAACGACAAAAGCCGTGCACTGAAATCTGAGCAGCCAACCGTTTATGGTTGTAGGGGGTGGGCTATTTATAGCCACTTGGCAACCCGACCTGATTTGTCCGAAATGACCCTGGGTCACTAAGGAACTGACACGTGTCTCAACGGTCAGATTTCAAACTCTCATGACAACTTTACTTGGGCTACAAGCAAAGCTGACTTGTCCGGCTCTGGACAAGATTCGCTCTCATTGTCTTCACTCGAAGACATAGGTTTTTGGTTTAGGCATCACTTCAGTCATTCTGACTGGTTCTCCTGGACCCCACTTAACAGTACGGTGGTTCCTATGACTCAACACAAAAGAAAAAGAACTACGAAAGATCTAAGTCTTCGAGCTCCATAGGCTTCATAACGTGTCTTCTTTTGTCATAGTCTTCAATGTGAATATCTTCATATACCACCTTTGGCTTCAATGTCTTCATACATTTTTAGGGGTCATCTCTGGTAGTAAAACCGAATCAATGAGGGACTTCTACCTGTGTTATCCTGCAATTCTCACAAACACATTAGTCCCTCAACTAGGTTTGTCGTCAATACTCCAAAACCAACTAGGGGTGGCACTAGATGCACTTAAAGTTAGTACCAAAAATAATATAAAATGACTATAAAATGATTATAAAACATCCAAGAATGATAATATAACAGCATGGAACAATCAAAAATTATAGATACGTTGGAGACGCATCAGCATCCCCAAGCTTAATTCCTGCTCATCCTCGAGTAGGTAAATGATAAAAACAGAATTTTTGATGTGGAATGATGCTTAACATGTCATCTCATATTATTTTCTTTATTGCATGGGCATTTGGACTTTTATATGATTCAAAGCAATACTCTAGTTTTGATATGAGACTTAAATACTCAAGCATATTGCTACCTCTTGAGCTTGCGTTGGTTTTTCCCTTGAAGAGGAAAGGGTGATGCAGGAAAGGAGCGTAAGTATTTCCCTTAGTTTTGAGAACCAAGGTATCAATCCAGTAGGAGACTACGCAACAAGCCACCAAATACCTACACAAACAAA
The DNA here is from genome assembly GCF_003073215.2 of Triticum urartu. NCBI lineage: Eukaryota > Viridiplantae > Streptophyta > Magnoliopsida > Poales > Poaceae > Triticum > Triticum urartu. The sequence continues at coordinate 225,957,003 of NC_053028.1, forward strand.
CACCAACTTGCAACCAACGCGATAAAGGGGTTGTCAATCCCTTCACGGTTATTCGCAAAGTGAGATCTGATAGAGATGGATAAACAGTAAAGTAATATTTTTGGTATTTTTAGTTTATGGAACGGAAAGTAAATAGTAAATTAGAATTGTAGATCGGAAACTTATATGATGGAAAATAGACCCGGGGGGCATAGGTTTCACTAGTGGCTTCTCTCAAGATAGAAATTATTACGGTGGGTGAACAAATTACTACCGAGCAATTGATAGAAAAGCGCAGAGTTATGACAATATCTAAGGCAATGATCATGAATGTAGATGATGAACCACAAGTATAGGGGATCTATCGTAGCCTTTTCGATAAGTAAGAGTGTCGAACCCAACAAGGAGCAGAAGAAATGATAAGCAGTTTTCAGTAAGGTATTCTCTGCAAGCACTGAAATTATCGGTAACAGATAGTTTTGTGATAAGGTAATTTGTAACGAGTAGCAAGTAATAAAAGTAAATAAGGTGCAGCAAGATGGCCCAATCCTTTTTGTAGCAAAGGACAAGCCTGGACAAACTCTTATATGAAGTAAAGCGCTCCCGAGGACACATGGGAATTATCGTCAAGCTAGTTTTCATCACGTCCATATGATTCGCGTTCGGTACTTTGATAATTTGATATGTGGGTGGACCGGTGCTTGGGTTTGTCCTTACTTGGACAAGCATCCCACTTATGATTAACCCCCATTGCAAGCATCCGCAACTACAACAGAAGTATTAAGGTAAACCTAACCATAGCATGAAACATATGGATCCAAATCAGCCCCTTACGAAGCAACGCATAAACTAGGGTTTAAGCTTATATCACTCTAGCAACCCATCATATACTTATTACTTCCCAATGCCTCCCTCTAGGCCCAAACAATGGTGAAGTGTCATGTAGTCGACGTTCACATGACACCACTAGAGGATGACAACATACATCTCATCAAAATATCGAACGAATACCAAATTCACATGACTACTAATAGCAAGACTTCTCCCATGTCCTCAGGAACAAACGTAACTACTCACAAAGCATATTCATGTTCATAATCAGAGGGGTATTAATATGCATAATGGATCTGAACATATGATCTTCCACCAAGTAAACCAACTAGCATCAACTACAAGGAGTAATCAACACTACTAGCAACCCACAGGTACCAATCTGAGGTTTGGATACAAGAGATGAACTAGGGTTTGAGATGAGATGGTGCTGGTGAAGATGTTGATGGAGATTGACCCCCTCCCAGATGAGAGGATCGTTGGTGATGACGATTTTCCCCCTCCCGGGGGGTTCCCCTGATGATTTCCCCCTCCCCCCAGAGGGAAGTTTCCCCAGAACAGCTCCGCGGAGCCCTAGATTGGTTCCGCCAAGGTTCCGCCTCGTGGCGGCGGAGTCTCGTCCCGAAAGCTTGCTTATGATTTTTTCCTCGAAAGACTCCATATAGCAGAAGATGGGCATCGGAGGGCCACCAGGGGGCCCACGAGGCAGGGGGCGCGCCCCCCCCTCGTGGCTGGTGTGCCCCCCCTCTGGTACTTCTTGCGCTCAGTATTTTTTATATATTCTGGAAATAACTTCTGTGAAGTTTCAGACTTTTGGAGCTGTGCAGAATAGGTCTCTAATATTTGCTCCTTTTCCAGCCCAGAATTCCAGCTACCGGCATTCTCCCTCTTTATGTAAACCTTGTAAAATAAGAGAGAATAGGCATAAGTATTGTGACATAATGTGTAATAACAGCCCATAATGCAATAAATATCGATATAAAAGCATGATGCAAAATGGACGTATCAACTCCCCCAAGCTTAGACCTCGCTTGTCCTCAAGCGAAAGCCGAAATCGAAAAATATGTCCACATGTTTAGAGATAGAGGTGTCGATAAAAATAAAATACGACATGAGGGCATCATGATCATTCTTAGAACAAACATATATATATATATATATATATTGTCATATGATCTCTTATGCTAAAGTAACAATTCAATCACAATTTCAAGTATGAATCATAAACTTCATTGAGAACCAACAAACTCTAATCTCAGTCATTGAGGCAATTGCAATTTATCATAACATAGGAAAGAGTCAATATAAGAGCTTTTCAGCAAGTCCACATACTCAACCATCTTTTAGTCTTTCACAATTGCTAACACTCACGCAATATTTATGGGTATGAAGTTTTAATCGGACACAGAGAAAGATAGGGGCTTATAGTTTTGCCTCCCAACGTTTTACCTCAAGGGTAATGTCAACAATAATAGTTCATGAAGACTCACATCCAATTAGCTATATATATCTGGATCTTTCCAACACATTGTGCTTGCCAAAGGATAAAATGTAAAAAGGAAAGGTGAAGATCACCATGACTCTTATGTAAGGTAGAGATAAAAGTAAAAGATAGGCCCTTCGCAGAGGGAAGCAGAGGTTGTCATGCGCTTTTATGGTTGGATGCACAAAATCTTAATGCAAAAGAATGTCACTTTATATTGCCACTTGTGATATGGACCTTTATTATGCAGTCCGTCGCTTTTATTTCTTCCATATCACAAGATCGTATAAAGCTTATTTTCTCCGCACTAATAAGTCATACATATTTAGAGAGCAATTTTTATTGCTTGCACCGATGACAACTTACTTGAAGGATCTTACTCAATCCATAGGTAGATATGGTGGACTCTCATGGCAAAAACGGGTTTAGGGATATTTGGAAGCACAAGTAGTATCTCTACTTGGTGCAAAGAAATTGGCTAGCATGAGAGGGAAAGGCAAGCTCAACATGTTGGATGATCCATGACAATATAATTTATCTCAGATGTAAGAAAACATAACCCATTACGTTGTCTTCCTTGTCCAACGTCAACTCTTAGCATGTCATACTTTAATGAGTGCTCACAATCATAAAAGATGTCCAAGATAGTATATTTATATGTGAACCTCTCTTTCTTTATTACTTCCTATTCATTGCAACGATGACCAAAACTATGTTTGTCAACTCTCAACAACTTTTATTCATCATACTCTTTATATGTGAGCTCATTACTCTCCATAAGATCCATATGATCTCTTTGTTTCTTTTTATTTCTTCTCTTTTATTTTATTCCCTCAAGATCATAGCAAAATAATCAAGCCCTTGACTCAACACTAATCTTTATTATATAGCTCACGGACTCGATTACATAGAGGGATCATAAAGCAAAACTCACAACTAGATCATACTAAAACTTTATTCTACTAGATCAAGATATTATCAAAAGGATCGAACTAAGAAAAATGGTAAAGATAAAAGTGATGGTGATACGATACCGGGGCACTCCCCCAAGCTTGGCAGTTGCCAAGGGGAGTGCCCATACCAGATACTAGTTCTTCTTTGTTGGTGAAGAAGGTGGAGTTGTTGATGATGTAGGCTTGTCGTCCCTCTTCCAAGGCATAGGCTCACCATCATAGAAGGATGATCGAGTCTCCTGAATCCTCAAATCTGCAGCCAAACTCATCCTCTTGAATCTATATTCATACTCACAGTTTTGATTTTGCAGGTCATAGATCTGGGCTTGGAGGTGCTCGATTTTCTCATGAAGCTTGAAGATGGCCTCCCCAATGTCCTTGACGTCCAGCTTGTGGTTGTTGGTGAACTCCGTGATCATAATGTGATTGGAGTCGAGTCCACGCTCCACCATCTCCTGACACTTGAAAACTTGTTGCTCCAATGCCTCGAGCCTTGCCTCCATGCTTCCGGTCCTCCTTGGTCCCTCAACATCGCGGATGTGCAACAACCCCTCACGCATCTCAATGGTTTGAGGGTGTTGCAGCACCTCCGCGAGGTAGGGGTTGATGACCTTCTCGAAGAACTTGTCCTTGGGGGCACTTGAAGACGACATGACGACCTAGATCTGTCAGAAAAACAGCTCGAAACAAAGACAAGAGATATTTGCGTGATACGGTGGTCAAAACCTTCGGGAGATTATATAATGAATTTTTACCGACCAAAAGAAGTATCGTGCAAGAAAACGGAGTCCGGAGAGCACATGAGGTGCCCACGAGGCAGGGGGCGCGCCCAGGGGGGTAGGGCGCCGCCCTCCACCCTCGTGCCCTTCCCGGACTGCTTC
>NC_053028.1:225962129-226003562 GCF_003073215.2 Triticum urartu
GGTTTTGCTTTAATTTATGTGCATCTAGGCCAGATATTATGCTTAGTGTTTGCATGTGTGCTCGATTTCAAGCGGCACCAAAGGAGTCGCATCACTTAGCTGTGAAGCGAATTCTTCGATATTTGGCTCACACCCCAACTCTAGGATTATGGTATCCAAAGGGCTCAGAGTTTGATTTGGTTGGATTTTCGGATGCTGATTATGCTGGTGACAAAGTTGATCGCAAGTCTACATCAGGCACATGTCACTTTCTGGGACGATCACTTGTATGTTGGTCTTCAAAGAAGCAGAACTGTGTATCTCTCTCCACTGCTGAATCTGAATACATTGCTGCTGGATCTTGCTGCGCTCAGCTTCTGTGGATGAAGCAAACACTCAAGGACTATGGCATTCATCTGAAGCAAGTGCCACTTTACTGCGACAACGAAAGCGCCATCAAGATTGCCAACAACCCAGTTCAGCACTCGAAGACAAAGCACATTGAAATTCGTCATCACTTTCTCAGAGATCATGTTGTGAAGGAAGACATTGATATCATACACGTCAACACTGAAGAGCAATTGGCGGATATCTTCACCAAGCCCTTGGATGAGAAGAGATTTTGCAAGTTACGGTGTGAGCTAAATATCTTGGAATCCTCAAATGTCCTGTGATCAGGCACACATCCTAACACTTATGCATATTGATGACTTAGATGTACAACACACAAAGTAACGTATATCTTCAATCAATGAAGATGTACATTCTAAGTGTGAATACATTAAGGTGGAATTTGACTTCGGAGCGCCACGATAATTGTGCGCCGTGTCTGGATCTAATACTTCCTATACGGTGGGTAACGCCACCACCAAACGTTCTATTTTGAAGTGTTTCACTCATGGCATTACCTCGCAATGTCTTCACATTTGGTTTGGCTTCACTCTCAATATGTCTTCATGATTATCTTCACTGCGTTGATTATACACATATATATATATATACTAGTGTTCTGTCCTCTACAGCATTCACTTATAGCTATGTCTTCTTGGTTGAATTTTTTTTTGAACTAAGTGAATGTGATCGGACCCTAACCTCTCTATGTTGTCTATCTCAAACTCTATCTCTCCAAGTCATATGCATTCTGTTGAAACCGTCGAATGTCTTCACTGTGTCCTTGCCAGCTGAAGACATAGAGACAACCATAATAGTCCGTTTTTTTTGCTCATTCCTCCACATAAGATCCGGAGAAGCAGGAACGACCGCCCGACAATTTAGGCGTGCGTGGAACATGGAACAAACCCCAATATCCTCTAACTGACCACACGTGCCTCAAATGCGAACCGCCAGGGGCACCTAAGTAATAGCGCAGTGCCGCCTATATCCCTATAAATACACGATTCACTGCGGTCATTATCTCTTCTTCCACCCTCGCACGAACCCTAGCGCCACCGCTAGCTCTCGACGACGCCGGCGACGAAGCGCTTCACTGCCGCAACCTCTCCGGACGCCGTTTTCACCGCCCGCCAGCCGGGGAACAATCGCTCTCTCCGCCGTCGCCGTAGGTGTCTTCGTCGCCAAGTTAGGGAACGGAGGATCGAACTGCTTGGCCTCAACTCCCACCTTCGTCTAGCAAGTTCCAGTGGGGTAAATAAAACTTCTTTTTTACAAGCTTCTTTTGAGTCTCTTTGGTTCTGTCACTTTCAACCATAGAAGTTTCTCTTCACACCAGTTAGATCTCTCGCTGCATCTCATAACATGCCTAGTATATTCACTTGTGCTTCATAAAGTAGTTAGATTCCTCACTTGTTACTGTTTCTGTACTGATCTGTGGGTTCGTACAAATCTGGAACCAACTTCTTATCTATAAGTGAATGTCTTCGCACATGAGGTCAATGTCTTCTAAACCATTTATCTTCAAATCTTCTGAGAATGCATATGACCTCTTCCCCTTCCCTCGCACCTTAATGCTGTCACAGGTACATGTCCGTGGGAGAATCCCTTGGGTCTCATAGTCTGCATTCATTTGCAGAGTACTTGCAGCATCACATCAACTCTCCTGAAGCCAGTTCTTGCAAAAGGAAGCCTTTGATGCCTTTGAACATCTTGAAGCCTTCCAAGTTAAGATTCATGGCTTCAGAAATAGCAGCAAGGAAGGGAGGCAGACAGAGACATGGTGAAACATCCAAAGATCCGCCTGATGAATTGGCAGAGATGTATAAAACTGATCCTGAAGAAAAGCTATGGTCAGCCAAGGACACGAATCCAAATGGATTCGAAGATATTGGGCAGAGCAATGGTTTCAATACCGCTTCGTCACTCAGGAGTATGCCGAAAAGTGCGCCATCAAGAGACCGTGGGGAGACGTATTATACAAAAATCTCGTACCCAGGTCCAGAGACGAAGCCATTGCTCAAGGCTTCTATCCATGCATGGTGAGAGGACCACAGCCAGCTGAAGCACATCCGTTCATCACTTCTCTGGTGTCGCGATGACAATCTGGTTCAAGCAACTTCCAATTTGCTCGAAAACTCTGCAAAGCAAAAAACAAGAAGAAGCTGGGTTAGACTTCAACCCTGGTCCCTCTGAACAAAGGGCAGATGGCAACCGGCGAACGCCAGATCCCAATATCATCGGCCGTAATGCCAATCTTGCAGGCCTCAATCACTCGCATTCTAGTCCAAGGGACTGGTGAACGACCCTCAGCAGATACTGAGTCTGATGACGCCCCTGCTGCGCCGGAAGCAAAGCAGAAGAAGCCAAAAGCTTCAAAAGCAGCCGCTTTTCCCAAAATCTCAAGAGCGAAGCAATTGGCAACTGCAACCTCCCTGGAACAGTTGTGGCAGTCTGAGACTTATCGAGTCTCCAAGCCCCCAAGAAGCCAAGAAGCCTCAGCCCACACAGGCAAAGAGCTCACAGCTGCTGCCATTCTGCGGTACGAAACCATTGATCTCTCAAGCGATGAAGATCTTGGAGATGATGCTCTTGAGCAGCTCATCAAGAGCAAGGAGGAGGCTGAAATCTTCAACAATCTGCCTCTGTTTGATGTCGCCATCCACAGCTTCATCGATGAATGGTTTGACACTCCAGATAAGCTTCAATGATCTGCAGCTGCCCATAGGCCTCCAGGCGTCCTTCCAAGGTGCAATTGCTTCAGAACTTGCAATAGCCCAAGCGCATTGTAGAACTGAAGCAGAAATTGATTATGAAGGCTCAGTTCCAAGAAGCACGTGGCCAAGCTCAGTGCAAGAAGTGAAAAACTTCAAATCATGTTGCACGAGCTGAAAGGAGAACTTTCTGAAGACGCCGTGCTGAAGCTCAAAGGCTCGCGAGAGCGCATGAAAGACTTTGGCTGATCGCTGCGTGCAGGCCTACAATGAGGCAGAGAAGCGCCAAGGAGCTTGGGCGTCCGGCATTGACCCAGGATGGCCGCGAAGAAGAAAAAGAAGGGCTGTGCTGAACCTGAAGCGCAGCGACCAGAAGTCGTCAAGGAAACTGCTCCGATTGTCCTTCCCCGCTGCGACTGGCTCGAAGCAAAGAGTCGATCAACCGCCTCACAGCACAAGAAGACACGGACTGCAGAGGGCTGAAGCTAAGAAGAGAAAACTTCTGAAGCCTCTCCTTCTGAACCCATCATCAAGAAGCGCAAGACCAAGAAATCTCGGGCTGCTCCCACAGAGCCCTTGACAGTTGAACCCCTCTCCGTCCGCTATCCTGACGCAGATCGTCAGTTGACTGTGCATGAACCCAACGCTGAAGACATTCCAGCAGACGAACCCAACGCTGCTGAAGACATTGGTCTCCAAGACAATGTGCAAGGTGATGCAGCCCTTCCTCAGCTTGAGACAAGCGAACTGATCAGTATTGGTCGTCCATTGACGCCAATCACACAAGATGCATCGTGGGCAGATCGCCCACAGGAGGAAGATGAGCCACAGCCCACTGCAACTCCACAAGCGTCGCCCAAATTCCGTAGGCTTCGCAAAGGGCCAAGGGCTCAGGCTGCTGACGACATTCCGGCTGCATCAGCCGAAGAGCATGCAGAGATACCACAAGCTCCAACTCCCCCACACCAACAAGAAGCAGTTCTCCAGGAGAACGTGCCTGAGTCTGCAAATGTTGAGGCTGCCACAAACAACGCCGAAGCAAATGTGGAGCCCAACCCAACAATAGCTTCAGAAGACAATGAAGCTACTGCTCCTGAACATTCTGTGCCTGAGTCTGCTGCCGGACCACAATTCAACTATCATATTGCGTACAGACCCCAGGTCCAGAAGCCGATCCCACGACTGCCAAGGTTCCCAGGTCCTGCATCAGCTCCTGGTTCCTTCAACATCAACGGCTTCAGGGCAGATAACACGTTTTTCGACCGCTCCAAGAACCCTTATTCAAGGGAACGGATTGTATCAGATAGGTTCTGGAGCCATCAACAGCGCAGCTATTATTCATGCATCCTATACAACCAAGGCCGCATCTTTCCTCACAAGCGCCTTGAGGTTGAAGCTGTTGCTGGTCTGCCTGGTCTGGAAGAAGCACTGGATTGCTTCAAGCAAGTGGGTTTGCTGCCATTTATCACTGATGAAGAGCACTGGAACGAAGAGCTTCTGCTCCAGTTCTATGCCACTTTGCATATCAAAGGCTATAACAGAGATCCGAAGACATGGATTCTGGAGTGGATGACAGGCAATATCCATCATGAAGCCAATGCTTTCGACCTAATTGAGCTTACCGGCCTTCCCACTCCTGGCGAATTCTTTGAAGAAGGGTGCCAACTCCATGCTGAAGCAATTGAGAGCATATTTCAGCGTCCTGAGCCAGATATGAGTCAGATGCTCTCAATAATGAAGCCACTGCCTCCTAATGCACCCTATCCAACTAGGTTCTTCGTTGAAGACTTAGAGTACCTGCCCAGAACAATATATCACATCATAAGGCGGACTCTATGGCCTGTAAAGGGACACTCTCGATATGCAACAATTGATGGTGCAATGAAGACTCTCATCTTCTGCATTCTTCATGGCAAATGCTTCAATGCACAGGATCTCTTCATCCGTCACTTTGCAGCATCTGCCTCAGAACTGTTTGGATTAAAGTTCTATGCTCCTTGGGTTATGAGGCTGATCAAGCTTCACTCTGCAATCTCCTATCAACCCTCAGCCCGCAACCATAGGATATTTTTGCCAGATGTGGACACATCTGCTGAAGCAATATATCCAGAGCCTGGCAAGCAACCATTAAGTCTTCAAAATGCAGAACACCAGAGCTTCACTCAAAATATTGAAGGTGTTGAAGCTCTCTCCCGAGTGTATCCAATGGCTGGCACCACACGTGCCCCTGCATCAACTGAAGCCACTGACAGCACAGCTGCCAAGAGACCCAAGAAGCGCGCTCGAGCACTCAATGACCGAGAGCTTCTTGTGGCTCTTCACCAAAAGCAAGATAGGCATCACGACTGGCTCAAACGGCAGATGAGAAGCATCATGCAAGACGTCAATCGCATCAGAAATCTGGCAACCAAGAATGCGTTTGTCGCACACGAGACCTGTCGCCGCACTTGGAAAGGCCTCACCATGATGAGCAATGAAGCTGAACTGCAAGAGGATGGCTTCAGAGAGAGATTCCAATTTGACTCCACGCCTCCAAGAAGAGCTGTGATGCGAAGCACACCATCACTTGAAGAGTCAGAATTCTCTTCTTCTGCTGCCACCGTGTCTGCCCGGATTATTGAAGAAGACGACGACGCGACATCATCTCCACCTGCTTCAACACACGTCGAATCTGCACCAAGCTCATCTGCACCGCCACCAAACAACTCCACCGATCCTGCTGCGCCTGGGAACGCGTAGAAAACTCTATGTCTTCAAACCTTTTTGGTCATCACTGACAAAAGGGGGAGAAGCATGATGTTTATAGTCTTCAAGCGGGTCACTTTGGGCGGGTGCCTTTATATTTTGCTACATTTTGCTTCGTGCTTACAACTCCCGTTTTTGCTACATTTGCTTCTTTGAGTTGTAACACTTAGCCTTGATGGCCGTCTGCTACCTGTTTGTCACTCCGTTATGCGAAGATAAATTCCGCACTCATCTCTTACTGCAGACGTCCATTTTCCATTATGCATGTCATTATCTTCATATACTTTCACATGCATAGTGGATTGTCATCATAAGTTGAAGTGGATCTCCACAAGTACAACCTGCCATGTGCATTTGCATTCAAAGGCAAATTACTTATATGCACATCTTTAGGGGGAGCCCTTGCAACTTATGAAGACAATTCCTTTACTATTTCACAAATTATGTTCCCCGTTGAAAACTTCAACTAGTTTGTCATCAATCACCAAAAAGGGGGAGATTGTAAGTGCATCTAGTGCCACCCCTAGTTGGTTTTGGAGTATTGACGACAAACCTAGTTGAGGGACTAATGTGTTTGTGAGAATTGCAGGAAAACACAGGTAGAAGTCCCTCATTGATTCGGTTTTACCTACCAGAGATGACCCCTAAAAATGTACGAAGACATTGAAGACAATGGTGGTTTATGAAGATATTCATATTGAAGACAATGACATGAGAAGACTCCCTATGAAGCTTATGGAACTCGAAGACTTAGATCCTTCGTAGTTTCATTTCATTTATGTTGTGTCGTAGGAACCACCGTACTGTTAAGTGGGGTCCAAGAGAACCACAGAATGACTGAAGTGATGCCTAACTCAAATCCTATGTCTTCGAGCGAAAGACTATGAGAGCAAATCTTGTCCAGAGTCAGACAAGTCAGCTTTACTTGTAGCCCAAGTAAAGTTGCCGTGTGAGTTCAAAATTCGACCGTTGGTACACGTGTCAGTTCCTTAGTGACCCAGGGTCATTTCGGACAAATCAGGTCAGGTTGCCAAGTGGCTATAAATAGCCCACCCCCACAACCATAAACGGTTGGCTGCTCAGATTTCAGTGCACGGCTTTTGTCGTTTGAGAGCAACCCACCTCGAAGCCTTTGAGAGAAAATTCCTAGTGAGGAGAAAAGCCCTAACCACCCAGAGCCAGAGTAAATTGGGCATCACTTAAGTCTTCTTGTCTGTGTGATCTGAAGACTTATTACACTTGAGGACTGTGCATCCTCCAGACGGTTAGGCGTTCGCGTTCTGAGCATCCAAGAGACATTGTGGATTGCAGTGAACGAAGTCTGTGAAGGTTTGGGAGTCTACCTTGAAGACTTACCAGAGTGATTGGGCGAGGTCTGTGTGACCTTAGCTCAAGGAGAAAACGGTGAGGACTGGGTGTCTTGGACTAAGTGTCCTTGACTGGGTGTCCGGGACTGTGTGTCCTTTGGTTTAAATACCTAGCCGCTCCAACCAGACGTACAGTTGTCACAGCAACTGGAACTGGTCCAACAAATCATTGTCTTCAACGTGTCACTGGTTTCATCTTCACTTCCTTTCACTTACAGTTATTCATTGTGAAGCCATTGCATGCTTGCTTTATCTTTTGTCTTCACAACATGAATGTATGATCTGTTCGGCTTCATAACTTCTTCCTACCTGATCCTTATTACACTGAAGCTGTTTGTCATTGCGCTTTCACTCTATTGAATACATGACCATGGCTGGCCTAGTGTAATCTAACTTCCGCTGCATAGTAATAGGCATGATCTTCACTGTTTGTCTTCACAACTCTCACGTTTTGAAGACTTTCATAAAAATCGCCTATTCACCCCCCCTCTAGTCGATATAACGCACTTTCAATTCCTATTTGCAAAATAAGAACATCATTAATTCTTCCCATAGGTTTCTTAATAGTGGAATCCGCAAGATGCAAGTTTAGAGAGCAATCATCAAAATTACGGAAATCTACTAAATCACACAAAGTCTTGGGAATAGTAGAGACACTAGCACCCAAATCACACAAAGCATAAAACTCATGATCTTTAATTTTAATTTTAATAGTTGGTTCCCACTCATCATAGAGTTTTCTAGGGATAGAAACTTTCAACTCAAGTTTTTCTTCATAAGATTGCATCAAGGCATCAATAATATGTTCGGTGAAGGCTTTATTTGACTATAAGCATGTGGAGAATTTAGCACGGATTGCAACAAGGAAATACAATCAATTAAAGAGCAACTTTCATAATTAAATTCCTTGAAATCCAATATAGTGGGTTTAGCAACATCTAGATTTTTATTTCTTTCAATCCCACTTTCATCAATTTCATCATTAAGATCTAAATACTCTCTGAATTTTTAGAACGCCTTCTAGGTAAAGGAAGATCATATTCAGTTTCATCAAGATTCATATTGCAAAATAAAGATTTAATTGGAGACACATCAATAACTTTTAGATCTTCATCTTGATTTTCATAGGAATTGGAAGAACACGCTTTAATAAAGGCATCTTTGGAAGCACGCATCCTAGCGGTTCTTTCTTTACACTCATCAATTGAAATTCTCATGGCTTTTAGAGACTCATTGATATCATGCTTAGGTGGAATAGATCTAAGTTTCAAAGAATCAACATCAAGAGCAATTCTATCAACGTTCCTAGCCAAATCATCAATCTTAAGCAATTTTTCTTCAATCATAGCATTAAAATTCTTTTGCGAAGAAATAAATTCTTTAATATTAGATTCAAAATCAGAGGGCATCTTATTATAATTTCCATAAGAGTTGTTGTAGGAATTCCCATAATTATTAGAAGGATTACTAGGATATGGCCTAGGATTAAAATTCCCTCTATAAGCGTTGTTACCAAAATTATTCCTACCAACAAAATTCACATCCATAGATTCATTGTTATTCTCAATCAAAGTAGACAAAGGCATATCATTAGGATCAGAAGAAACACTCTTAGTAGCAAATAATTTCATAAGTTCATCCATCTTTTCACTCAACACATTAATTTCTTCTATCGCATGCACTTTTTTATTAGAAGTTCTTTCAGTATGCCATTGAGAATAATTAACCATAATATTATCTAGGAGTTTAGTAGCATCTCCTAAAGTGATTTCCATAAAAGTGCCTCCCGCGGCCGAATCTAAAAGATTTCTAGAAGCAAAATTCAATCCGGCATAAAAAAATTTGTATAATCATCCACAAATTCAAACCATGAGTAGGGCAATTACGTATCATTAATTTCATTCTCTCCCAAGCTTGTGCAACATGTTCATGATCAAGTTGTTTAAAGTTCATTATATCGTTTCTAAGAGAGATGATCTTAGCGGGAGGAAAATACTTAGAGATAAAAGCATCTTTGCACTTGTTCCATGAATCAATACTATTCTTAGGCAAAGACGAAAACCAAGCTTTAGCACGATCTCTAAGCGAAAAAGGAAATAGCTTCAATTTAACGACATCATTATTGACATCTTTTTTCTTTTGCATATCACATAAATCAACGAAGCTATTCAGATGAGTAGCGGCATCTTCACTAGGAAGGCCGGCGAATTGATCTTTCATAACAAGATTCAACAAAGCAGTATTAATTTCACAAGATTCAGCATCGGTAAGAGGAGCAATCGGAGTGCTAAGGAAATCATTATTATTGGTATTGGTGAAGTCACACAATTTAGTAGTATCTTGAGCCATCGCGACAAACAAGCAATCTAACACACGAGCAAACAAAGCAAGGACAAAAGAGGCAAATAGAGAGGGAGGATAGAGAGAGAGGAATAAAACGGCAAGGGTGAATTGGGGGGAGAGGAAAACGAGAGGCAAATGGCAAATAATGTAATGCGAGAGATAGGGATTGTGATGGGTACTTGGTATATTGACTTTTTGCGTAGACTCCCAGCAACGGCGCCAGAAATCCTTCTTGCTACGTCTTGAGCTTGCGTTGGTTTTCCCCGAGGAGGAAGGGATGATGCAGTAGAGTAGCGTAAGTATTTCCCCTCGTGACCGCCTCTTTGTTCCTTGGAGCAGGGTCCAAGTCTCCTGGATCACGTTCGGTGAGAAAATCACGTTCCCGAAGATTTTATTCTGTTTGGACTCCGTTTGATATTCCGTTTCTTCGAAACACTGAAATAGGCAAAAAAAGCAATTCTGGGCTGGGCCTCCGGTTAATAGGTTAGTCCCAAAAATAATATAAAAGTGGAAAATAAAGCCCAATATAGTCCAAAACAGTAGATAATATAGCATGGAGCAATCAAAAATTATAGATACATTGGAGACGTATCAGGCATCCCCAAGCTTAATTCCTGCTCGTCCTCGAGTAGGTAAATGATAAAAAGAGAATTTTTGATGCGGAGTGCTACTTGGCATAATTTCAATGCAAATCTTCTTAATTGTGGTATGAATATTCAGATTAGAAAGATTCAAGACAAAAGTTTATATTGACATAAAATAATAATACTTCAAGCATACTAACAAAGCAATTATGTCTTCTCAAAATAACATGGCCAAAGAAAGTTATCCCTACAAAATCATATAGTCTGGCTATGCTCCATCTTCCCCACACAAAGTATTTAAATCATGCACAACCCCGATGACAAGCCAAGCAATTGTTTCATACTCTAACTTTTTCAAAACTTTTTCAATCTTCACGCAATACATGAGCGTGAGCCATGGATATAGCACTATAGGTGGAATAGAATGGTGGTTGTGGAGAAGACAAAAAGGAGAAGATAGTCTCACATCAACTAGGCGTATCAACGGGCTATGGAGATGCCCATCAATAGATATCAATGTGAGTGAGTAGGGATTGCCATGCAACGGATGCACTAGAGCTATAAGTATATGAAAGCTCAAAAAGAAACTAAGTGGGTGTGCATCCAACTTGCTTGCTCATGAAGACCTAGGGCAATTTGAGGAAGCCCATCATTGGAATATACAAGCCAAGTTCTATAATGAAAGATTCCCACTAGTATATGAAAGTGATAACATGAGAGACTCTCTACTATGAAGATCATGGTGCTACTTTGAAGCACAAGTGTGGTAAAAGGATAGTAACATTGTCCCTTCTCTCTTTTTCTCTCATTTTTTTATTTGGCCTTTCTTCTCTTTTTTTATGGCCTTCTTTTTTGGGCTTCTTTGGCCTCTTTTTTTTTTATTTTTCGTCCGGAGTCTCATCCCGACTTGTGGGGGAATCATAGTCTCCATCATTCTTTCCTCACTGGGACAATGCTCTAATAATGATGATCATCACACTTTTATTTTTCTTACAACTCAACAATTACAACTCGATACTTAGAACAAAATATGACTCTATATGAATGCCTCCGGCGGTGTACCGGGATATGCAATATGACAATGATGGAGTGTGTCATAATAAACGGAACGGTGGAAAGTTGCATGGCAATATATCTCGGAATGGCTATGGAAATGCCATAATAGGTAGGTATGGTGGCTGTTTTGAGGAAGGTATATGGAGGTGTATGATACCGGCGAAAGGTGCGCGGTATTAGAGAGGCTAGCAAAGGTGGAAGGGTGAGAGTGCGTATAATCCATGGACTCAACATTAGTCATAAAGAACTCATATACTTATTGCAAAAAATCTAGAAGTTATCAAAGCAAAGTATTACGCGCATGCTCCTAGGGGGATAGATTGGTAGGAAAAGACCATCGCTCGTCCCCGACCGCCACTCATAAGGAAGACAATCAATAAATAAATCATGCTCCGACTTCATCACATAACGGTTCACCATACGTGCATGCTACGGGAATCACAAACTTCACAAGTATTCTTTAAATTCACAACTACTCAACTAGCATGACTTTAATATTATCACCTCCATATCTCAAAACAATTATCATGCTTCAATCTTTTCTTAGTATTCAACACACTCAAAAGAAAGTTTCACAAATCTTGAATACCAAGCATATTATTATTAGGCAAATTACCATGCTATTAAGAGACTCTCAAATTAATTTAAGTGAAGCATGAGAGATCAATAGTTTCTTTAAAACGAATCCACCACCGTGCTCTAAAAGATCTAAGTGAAGCACATAGAGCAAAATTATCTAGCTCAAAAGATATAAGTGAAGCACATAGAGCAAAATTATCTAGCTCAAAAGATATAAGTGAAGCACATAGAGCAAAATTATCTAGCTCAAAAGATATAAGTGAAGCACATAGAGCAAAATTATCTAGCTCAAAAGATATAAGTGAAGCACATAGAGTATTCTATCAAATTTTAATTCATGTATGGCTCTCTCAAAAGGTGTGTACAGCAAGGATGATTGTGGTATACTAGCAAACAAAGACACAAATAATACAAGACGCTCCAAGCAAAACACATATCATGTTGGTGAATAAAAATATAGCTCCAAGTAAATTACCGATGGAAGTGGACGAAAGAGGGGATGCCTTCCGGGGCATCCCCAAGCTTTGACTTTTTGGTGTCCTTGGATTATCTTGGGGGTGCCATGGGCATCCCCAAGCTTAGGCTCTTGCCACTCCTTGTTCCATGATCCATCAAAAGAATTCACCCAAAACTTGAAAACTTCACAACACAAAACTCAAAATAGAAAACTCGTGAGCTCCATTAGCGAAAGAAAACAAAAGACCACTTCAAGGTACTGTAATGAACTCATTATTTATTTATATTGGTGTTAAACCTACTGTATTCCAACTTCTCTATGGATTATAAACTATTTTACTAGCCATAGATTCATCAAAATAAGCAAACAACACACGAAAAACAGAATCTGTCAAAAACAGAACAGTCTGTAGTAATCTGTAGCTAGCGCAAGATCTGGAACCCCAACAATTCTAAAATAAATTGCTGGACGTGAGGAATTTATCTATTAATCATCTTCAAAAAGAATTAACTAAATATCACTCTTCAAATAAAAATGACAGCAGTTCTCGTGAGCGCTAAAGTTTCTGTTTTTTACAGCAAGTTCAACAAGACTTTCCCCAAGTCTTCCCAACGGTTCTACTTGGCACAAACACTAATTAAACACAAAAAACACAACCAAAACAGAGGCTAAATAATTTATTTATTACTAAACATCAAGGACAAAAACAAGATAATGTTCCATAGCGGGAGTTTGCCATAGCGCTATCGTTTAACGCCCATGTGCTCGTCTGCGGTGCAACCGACGCAGGGCATGGGCAAACACAGCGATGGAAAGGACAAGGAAAAGAGAGATGTTTCGTATAAATATTATTTGAGCCTCATGTTATTAGGATAGTATATTATATTAGATAAGAGAAGAGTAATTAGTGTTTGTGCCAAGTAGAACCGTTGGGAAGACTTGGGGAAAGTCTTGTTGAACTTGCTGTAAAAAACAGAAACTTTAGCGCTCACGAGAACTGCTGTAATTTTTATTTGAAGAGTGCTATTTAGTTAATTCTTTTTGAAGATGATTAATAGATAAATTCCTCACTTCCAGAAATTTATTTTAGAATTTTTGGGGTTCCAGATCTTGCGCTAGCTACAGATTACTACAGACTGTTCTGTTTTTGACAGATTCTGTTTTTCGTGTGTTGTTTGCTTATTTTGATGAATCTATGGCTAGTAAAATAGTTTATAATCCATATAGAAGTTGGAATACAGTAGGTTTAACACCAATATAAATAAAGAATGAGTTCATTACAGTACCTTGAAGTGGTCTTTTGTTTTCTTTCGCTAACGGAGCTCACGAGTTTTCTATTTTGAGTTTTGTGTTGTGAAGTTTTGAAGTTTTGGGTGAATTCTTTTGATGGATCATGGAACAAGGAGTGGCAAGAGCCTAAGCTTGGGGATGCCCATGGCACCCCCAAGATAATCCAAGGACAGCAAAAAGTTAAAGCTTGGGGATGCCCCGGAAGGCATCCCCTCTTTTCGTCCACTTCCATCGGTAATTTACTTAGAGCTATATTTTTATTCACCAACATGATATGTGTTTTGCTTGGAGCGCCTTGTATTATTTGTGTCTTTGTTTGCTAGTATACCACAATCATCCTTTCTGTACACACCTTTTGAGAGAGCCATACATGAATTAAAATTTGATAGAATACTCTATGTGCTTCACTTATATCTTTTGAGCTAGATAATTTTGCTCTATGTCCTTCACTTATATCTTTTGAGCTAGATAATTTTGGTCTATGTGCTTCACTTATATCTTTTGAGCTAGATAATTTTGCTCTATGTGCTTCACTTAGATCTTTTAGAGCACGGTGGTGGATTCGTTTTAAAGAAACTATTGATCTCTCATGCTTCACGTAAATTAATTTGAGAGTCTCTTAATAGCATGATAATTTGCCTAATAATAATATGCTTGGTATTCAAGATTTGTGAAACTTTATTTTGAGTGTGTTGAATACTAAGAAAAGATTGAAGCATGATAATTGTTTTGAGATATGGAGGTGATAATATTAAAGTCATGCTAGTTGTGTAGTTGTGAATTTAAAGAATACTTGTGTTGAAGTTTGTGATTCCCGTAGCATGCACGTATGGTGAACCATTATGTGATGAAGTCGGAGCATGATTTATTTATTGATTGTCTTCCTTATGAGTGGTGGTCGGGGAGGAGCGATGGTCTTTTCCTATCAATCTATCTCCCTAGGAGCATGCGCGTAGTACTTTGCTTTGTAACTTCTAGATTTTTGCAATAAGTATATGAGTTCTTTATGACTAATGTTGGTCCATGGATTATACGCACTCTCACCCTTCCACCTTTGCTAGCCTCTCTAATACCGCGCACCTTTCGCCGGTATCATACACCTACCATATACCTTCCTCAAAACAGCCACCATACCTACCTATTATGGCATTTCCATAGCCATTCCGAGATATATTGCCATGCAACTTTCCACCATTCCGTTATTATGACACTCCATCATTGTCATATTGCATATCCCGGTACACCGGAGGCATTCATATAGAGTCATATTTTGTTCTAAGTATCGAGTTGTAATTGTTGAGTTGTAAGAAAAATAAAAGTGTGATGATCATCATTATTAGAGCATTGTCCCAGTGAGGGGATGATGGAGACTATGATTCCCCAAGTCGGGATGAGACTCCGGACGAAAAAAAGAGAGGCCAAAGAAGCCCAAATAAAAAAAGGAGAAAGGCCATAAAAAAAGAAAGGGCATATAAAAATAAAATAAAAATGAGAGAAAAAGAGAGAAGGGACAATGTTACTATCCTTTTACCACACTTGTGCTTCAAAGTAGCACCATGATCTTCATAGTAGAGAGTCTCTCATGTTATCACTTTCATATACTAGTGGGAATTTTTCATTATAGAACTTGGCTTGTGTATTCCAATGATGGGCTTCCTCAAATTGCCCTAGGTCTTCATGAGCAAGCAAGTTGGATGCACACCCACTTAGTTTCTTTTTGAGCTTTCATATACTTATAGCTCTAGTGCATCCGTTGCATGGCAATCCCTACTCACTCACATTGATATCTATTGATGGGCATCTCCATAGCCCGTTGATACGCCTAGTTGATGTGAGACTATCTTCTCCCTTTTTGTCTTCTCCACAACCACCATTCTATTCCACCCATAGTGCTATATCCATGGCTCACGCTCATGTATTGCCGTGAAGATTGAAGTTTTGAAAGTTAGAGTATGACAATTGCTTGGCTTGTCATCGGGGGTTGTGCCATGATTTAAATACTTTGTGTGGGGAATATGGAGCATAGCCAGACTATATGATTTTGTAGGGATAACTTCTTTGGCCATGTTATTTTGAGAAGACATAATTTGCTTGTTAGTATGCTTGAAGTATTATTATTTTCTATGTCAATATAAACCTTTGTCTTGAATCTTTCTAATCTGGATATTCATACACAATTAAGAAGATTTGCAATTGAAATTATGCCAGTAGCACTCCGCATCAAAATTCTCCTTTTATCATTTACTACTCGAGGACGAGCGAATTAAGCCTTTGGGGATGCCTGATACGGTCTCCAACGTATCTATAATTTTTGATTGCCTCCATGCTTATATTATCTACTTGTTTTGGACCTATATTGGGCTTTAATTTTCCACTTTTATATTATTTTTGGGACTAACCTATTAACCGAGGCCCAAGCCCAAATAGCTTGTTTTTTTGGCCTATTACAGTGTTTCGAAAACGGAATATCAAAGGAGTCAAACAGAAATAAAAATCTTCGGGAACGTGATTTTCTCACCGAACGTGATCCAGGAGACTTGGACCTGCTCCAAGGAACAAAAGAGGTGGTCACGAGGGGAATACTTACGCTACTCTACTGCATCATCCCTTCCTCCTCGGGGAAAACCAACGCAAGCTCAAGACGTAGCAAGAAGGATTTCTGGCGCCGTTGCCGGGGAGTCTACGCAAAAAGTCAACATACCAAGTACCCATCACAATCCCTATCTCTCGCATTACATTATTTGCCATTTGCCTCTCGTTTCCCTCTCCCCCCCACTTCACCCTTGCCATTTTATTCGCCCTCTCTTTCTCCTTCCCCTTCTCCTTCTCCGTTTGCCTCTTTTTGTCTGCTTGCTTTTTGTTTGCTCGTGTGTTAGATTGCTTGTTTGTTGCGATGGCTCAAGATACTACCAAATTGTGTGACTTCACCAATACCAATAATAATGATTTCCTTAGCACTCCTATTGCTCCTCTTACCGATGCTGAATCTTGTGAAATTAATACTGCTTTGTTGAATCTTGTTATGAAAGATCAATTCGCCAGCCTTCCTAGTGAAGATGCCGCTACTCATCTGAATAGCTTCGTTGATTTATGTGATATGCAAAAGAAAAAAGATGTCAATAATGATGTCGTTAAATTGAAGCTATTTCCTTTTTCGCTTAGAGATCGTGCTAAAGCTTGGTTTTCGTCTTTGCCTAAGAATAGTATTGATTCATGGAACAAGTGCAAAGATGCTTTTATCTCTAAGTATTTTCCTCCCGCTAAGATCATCTCTCTTAGAAACGATATTATGAACTTTAAACAACTTGATCATGAACATGTTGCACAAGCTTGGGAGAGAATGAAATTAATGATACGTAATTGCCCTACTCATGGTTTGAATTTGTGGATGATTATACAATTTTTATGCGGATTGAATTTTGCTTCTAGAAATCTTTTAGATTCGGCCGCGGGAGGCACTTTTCTGGAAATCACTTTAGGAGATGCTACTAAACTCCTAGATAATATTATGGTTAATTATTATCAATGGCATACTGAAAGAACTTCTAATAAAAAGGTGCAAGCGATAGAAGAAATTAATGTGTTGAGTGAAAAGATGGATGAACTTATGAAATTATTTGCTACTAAGAGTGTTCCTTCTGATCCTAATGATATGCCTTTGTCTACTTTGATTGAGAATAACAATGAATCTATGGATGTGAATTTTGTTGGTAGGAATGATTTTGGTAACAACGCTTATAGAGGGAATTTTAATCCTAGGTCATATCCTAGTAATCCTTCTAATAATTATGGGAATTCCTACAACAACTCTTATGGAAATTATAGTAAGATGCCCTCTGATTTTGAATCTAATATTAAAGAAATTATTTCTTCACAAAAGAATTTTAATGCTATGATTGAAGAAAAATTGATTAAGATTGATGATTTGGCTAGGAACGTTGATAGAATTGCTCTTGATGTTGATGCTTTGAAACTTAGATCTATTCCACCTAAGCATGATATTAACGAGTCTCTAAAAGCCATGAGAATTTCAATTGATGAGTGTAAAGAAAGAACCGCTAGGATGCGTGCTTCCAAAGATGCCTTTATTAAAGCGTGTTCTTCCAATTCCTATGAAAATCAAGATGAAGATCTAAAAGTTATTGATGTGTCTCCAATTAAATCTTTATTTTGCAATATGAATCTTGATGAAACTGAATATGATCTTCCTTTACCTAGAAGGCGTTCTAAAAATTCAGAGTATTTAGATCTTATGATGAAATTGATGAAAGTGGGATTGAAAGAAATAAAAATCTAGATGTTGCTAAACCCACTATATTGGATTTCAAGGAATTTAATTATGAAAGTTCTCTTTAATTGATTGTATTTCCTTGTTGCAATCCGTGCTAAATTCTCCACATGCTTATAGTCAAAATAAAGCCTTCACCGAACATATTGTTGATGCCTTGATGCAATCTTATGAAGAAAAACTTGAGTTGAAAGTTTCTAATCCCTAGAAAACTCTATGATGAGTGGGAACCAACTATTAAAATTAAAATTAAATATCATGAGTTTTATGCTTTGTGTGATTTGGGTGCTAGTGTCTCTACTATTCCCAAGACTTTGTGTGATTTACTAGATTTCCGTAATTTTGATGATTGCTCTCTAAACTTGCATCTTGCGGATTCCACTATTAAGAAACCTATGGGAAGAATTAATTATGTTCTTATTTTTGGCAAATAGGAATTGAAAGTGCGTATATCGACTAGAGGGGGGGTGAATAGGCGATTTTTATGAAAGTCTTCAAAACGTGGAGTTATGAAGACAAACAGTGAAGATTATGCCTATTACTATGCAGCGGAAGTTAGATTACACTAGGCCAGCCATGGTCATGTATTCAATAGAGTGAAAGCACAATGACAAACAGCTTCAGTGTAATAAGGATCAGGTAGGAAGAAGTTATGAAGCCAAACAGATCATACATTCACGTTGTGAAGACAAAAGATAAAGCAAGCATGCAATGGCTTCACAATGAATAACAGTAAGTCAAAGGAAGTGAAGATGAAACCAGTGACTCGTTGAAGACAATGATATGTTGGACCAGTTCCAGTTGCTGTGACAACTGTACGTCTGGTTGGAGCGGCTAGGTATTTAAACCAAAGGACACACAGTCCCGGACACTTAGTCCAAGACACCCAGTCCTCACCGTTTTCTCCTTGAGCTAAGGTCACACAGACCTCGCCCAATCACTCTGGTAAGTCTTCAAGGTAGACTCCCAAACCTTCACAGACTTCGTTCACTGGCAATCCACAATTTCTCTTGGATGCTCAGAACGCGACGCCTAACCGTCTGGAGGATGCACAGTCCTCAAGTGTAATAAGTCTTCAGATCACACAGACAAGAAGACTTAAGTGATGCCCAATTTACTCTGGCTCTGGGTGGTTAGGGCTTTTCTCCTCACTAGGAATTTTTCTCTTCAAAGGCTTCGAGGTGGGTTGCTCTCAAACGACAAAAGCCGTGCACTGAAATCTGAGCAGCCAACCGTTTATGGTTGTGGGGGTGGACTATTTATAGCCACTTGGCAACCCGACCTGATTTGTCCGAAATGACCCTGGGTCACTAAGGAACTGACACGTGTACCAACGGTCGAATTTTGAACTCACACGGCAACTTTACTTGGGCTACAAGTAAAGCTGACTTGTCTGACTCTGGACAAGATTTGCTCTCATAGTCTTCGCTCGAAGACATAGGATTTGATTAGGCATCACTTCGGTCATTCTGTCTGGTTCTCTTGGACCCCACTTAACAGTACGGTGGTTCCTACGACACAACATAAATGAAATGAAACTACGAAGGATCTAAGTCTTCGAGTTCCATAAGCTTCATAGGGAGTCTTCTCATGTCATTGTCTTCAATATGAATATCTTCATAAACCACCATTGTCTTCAATGTCTTCGTACATTTTTAGGGGTCATCTCTGGTAATAAAACCGAATCAATGAGGGACTTCTACCTGTGTTTTCCTGCAATTCTCACAAACACGTTAGTCCCTCAACTAGGTTTGTCGTCAATACTCCAAAACCAACTAGGGGTGGCACTAGATGCACTTACAATCTCCCCCTTTTTGGTGATTGATGACAAACTAGTTGAAGTTTTCAACGGGGAACATAATTTGTGAAATAGTAAAGGAATTTGTCTTCATAAGTTGCAAGGGCTCCCCCTGAAGATGTGCATATAAGTAATTTGCCTTTTGAATGCAAATGCACATGGCAGGTTGTACTTGTGGAGATCCACTTCAACTTATGATGACAATCCACTATGCATGTGAAAGTATATGAAGATAATGACATGCATAATAGAAAATGGACGTCTGCAGTAAGAGATGAGTGCGGAATTTATCGTCGCACATGCGGAATTTATCTTCGCATAACGGAGTGACAAACAGGTAGCAGACGGCCATCAAGGCTAAGTGTTACAACTCAAAGAAGCAAATGTAGCAAAAACGGGAGTTGTAAGCACGAAGCAAAATGTAGCAAAAACGGGAGTTGTAAGCACGAAGCAAAATGTAGCAAAATATAAAGGCACCCGCCGAAAGTGACCCGCTTGAAGACTATAAACATCATGCTTCTCCCCCTTTTGTCAGTGATGACCAAAAAGGTTTGAAGATATAGAGTTTTCTACGCGTTCCCAGGCGCAGCAGGATCGGTGGAGTTGTTTGGTGGCGGTGCAGATGAGCTTGGTGCAGATTCGACGTGTGTTGAAGCAGGTGGAGATGATGTCGCGTCGTCGTCTTCTTCAATAATCCGGGCAGACACGGTGGCAGCAGAAGAAGAGAATTCTGACTCTTCAAGTGATGGTGTGCTTCGCATCACAGCTCTTCTTGGAGGCGTGGAGTCAAATTGGAATCTCTCTCTGAAGCCATCCTCTTGCAGTTCAGCTTCATTGCTCATCATGGTGAGGCCTTTCCAAGTGCGGCGACAGGTCTCGTGTGCGACAAACGCATTCTTGGTTGCCAGATTTCTGATGCGATTGACGTCTTGCATGATGCTTCTCATCTGCCGTTTGAGCCAGTCGTGATGCCTATCTTGCTTTTGGTGAAGAGCCACAAGAAGCTCTCGGTCATTGAGTGCTCGAGCGCGCTTCTTGGGTCTCTTGGCAGCTGTGCTGTCAGTGGCTTCAGTTGATGCAGGGGCACGTGTGGTGCCAGCCATTGGATACACTCGGGAGAGAGCTTCAACACCTTCAATATTTTGAGTGAAGCTCTGGTGTTCTGCATTTTGAAGACTTAATGGTTGCTTGCCAGGCTCTGGATATATTGCTTCAGCAGATGTGTCCACATCTGGCAAAAATATCCTATGGTTGCGGGCTGAGGGTTGATAGGAGATTGCAGAGTGAAGCTTGATCAGCCTCATAACCCAAGGAGCATAGAACTTTAATCCAAACAGTTCTGAGGCAGATGCTGCAAAGTGACGGATGAAGAGATCCTGTGCATTGAAGCATTTGCCATGAAGAATGCAGAAGATGAGAGTCTTCATTGCACCATCAATTGTTGCATATCGAGAGTGTCCCTTTACAGGCCATAGAGTCCGCCTTATGATGTGATATATTGTTCTGGGCAGGTACTCTAAGTCTTCAACGAAGAACCTAGTTGGATAGGGTGCATTAGGAGGCAGTGGCTTCATTATTGAGAGCATCTGACTCATATCTGGCTCAGGACGCTGAAATATGCTCTCAATTGCTTCAGCATGGAGTTGGCACCCTTCTTCAAAGAATTCGCCAGGAGTGGGAAGGCCGGTAAGCTCAATTAGGTCGAAAGCATTGGCTTCATGATGGATATTGCCTGTCATCCACTCCAGAATCCATGTCTTCGGATCTCTGTTATAGCCTTTGATATGCAAAGTGGCATAGAACTGGAGCAGAAGCTCTTCGTTCCAGTGCTCTTCATCAGTGATAAATGGCAGCAAACCCACTTGCTTGAAGCAATCCAGTGCTTCTTCCAGACCAGGCAGACCAGCAACAGCTTCAACCTCAAGGCGCTTGTGAGGAAAGATGCGGCCTTGGTTGTATAGGATGCATGAATAATAGCTGCGCTGTTGATGGCTCCAGAACCTATCTGATACAATCCGTTCCCTTGAATAAGGGTTCTTGGAGCGGTCGAAAAACGTGTTATCTGCCCTGAAGCCGTTGATGTTGAAGGAACCAGGAGCTGATGCAGGACCTGGGAACCTTGGCAGTCGTGGGATCGGCTTCTGGACCTGGGGTCTGTACGCAATATGATAGTTGAATTGTGGTCCGGCAGCAGACTCAGGCACAGAATGTTCAGGAGCAGTAGCTTCATTGTCTTCTGAAGCTATTGTTGGGTTGGGCTCCACATTTGCTTCGGCGTTGTTTGTGGCAGCCTCAACATTTGCAGACTCAGGCACGTTCTCCTGGAGAACTGCTTCTTGTTGGTGTGGGGGAGTTGGAGCTTGTGGTATCTCTGCATGCTCTTCGGCTGATGCAGCCGGAATGTCGTCAGCAGCCTGAGCCCTTGGCCCTTTGCGAAGCCTACGGAATTTGGGCGACGCTTGTGGAGTTGCAGTGGGCTGTGGCTCATCTTCCTCCTGTGGGCGATCTGCCCACGATGCATCTTGTGTGATTGGCGTCAATGGACGACCAATACTGATCAGTTCGCTTGTCTCAAGCTGAGGAAGGGCTGCATCACCTTGCACATTGTCTTGGAGACCAATGTCTTCAGCAGCGTTAGGGTTCGTCTGCTGGAATGTCTTCAGCGTTGGGTTCATGCACAGTCAACTGACGATCTGCGTCAGGATAGCGGACGGAGAGGGGTTCAACTGTCAAGGGCTCTGTGGGAGCAGCCCGAGATTTCTTGGTCTTGCGCTTCTTGATGATGGGTTCAGAAGGAGAGGCTTCAGAGTGTTTTCTCTTCTTAGCTTCAGCCTCTGCAGTCCGTGTCTTCTTGAGCTGTGAGGCGGTTGATCGACTCTTTGGCTTCGAGCCAGTCGTTGCAGCGGGGAAGACAATCGGAGCAGTTTCTGACCTTGGCGCTTCAGGTTCAGGCACAGCAGCCTTCTTTTTCTTCTTCGCGGCCATCCTGGGGTCAATGCCGGGACGCCCAAGTGCCTTGCGCTTCTCTGCCTCATTGTAGGCCTGCACGCAGCGATCATCCAAAGTTTTCATGCGCTCTCGCGAGCCTTGAGCTTCAGCACGCGTCTTCAGAAAGTTCTCTTTCAGCTCGTGCAACATGATCTTGAAGTTTTTCACTTCTTGCACGCTGAGCTTGGCCACGTGCTTCTTGAACTGAGCCTTTTCATAATCAATTTTCTGCTTCAGTTCTACAATTCGCTGGGCTATTGCAAGTTCTGAAGCAATTGCACCTTGAAAGGCAACGCTGAGACCTATGGGCAGCTGCAGATCATCGAAGCTTATGTCTGGTGTGTCAAACCATTCATCAATGAAGCTGTGGATGACGGCGACATCAAACAGAGGCAGATTGTTGAAGATTTTAGCCTCCTCCTTGCTCTTGATGAGCTGCTCAAGTGCGTCATCTCCAAGATCTTCATCGCTTGATAGATCAATGTTTTCGCAGCGCAGAACGGCAGCAGCTGTGAGCTCTTTGCCTGTGTGTGGCTGAGGCTTCTTGGCTTCTTGGGGCTTGGAGACTCGTGATATGTCTTCAGACTGCACACTGGCTTCAGGAGGTGCAGTTGCCAATGGCTTCGCTCGTGAGATTTTGGGAGAAGCGGCTGGCTTTGAAGCTTTTGGAGTTTTTGGCTTCTTCTGCTTTGGCTTCGGAGCAGCAGGGGCGTCATCTGACTCAGTATCTGCTGGAGGGTCATTCACAGCAATCCCTTGGACTAGGATGCGAGTGATGAGGCCTGCAAGAATTGCACGGCCCGATGATATTGGGATCGGCGTCGCGTGTGTGCCATCTGCCCTTGGTGAGGGACCAGGGTTGAAGTCAAGCCCAAATTTCTTCTTGTTTTGCTTTGCAGAGTTCTGAGCAAATTGGAAGTTGCGCTTGAACAGATTGTCATCGCGACACCAGAGAAGTGATGACGGATGTGCTTCAGCTGGCTGTGGTCCTCTCACCATGCATGGATAGAAGCCTTGAGCAATGGCTTCGTCTCTGGACCTGGGTACGAGATTTTTGTATAATACGTCTCCCCACGGTCTCTTGATGGTGCACTTCTCCGCATATTCCTGAGTGACGAAGCGGTATTGAAACCATTGCTCTGCCCAATATCTTTGAATCCATTGGATTCGTGTCTTGCGCTGACCATAGCTTTCTTCAGGATCAGTTTTGTACATCTCTGCCAATTCATCAGGCAGATCTTTAGACGTTCCACCACGTCCTCTGTCTGCCTCCCTTCCTTGCTGCTGTTTCTGAAGCCATGAATCTTAACTTGAAAGGCTTCAAGACGTTCAAAGTCTTCAAAGGCTTCCTTTTGCTTGACCAACAAGAACTGGCTTCAGGAGAGTTGATGTGATGCTCAAGTACTCTGCAAATGAATGCAGACTATGAGATCCAAAGGATTCTCCCACGGACATGTACCTGTGACAGCATTAAGGTGCGAGGGAAGGGGAAGAGGTCATATGCATTCTCAGAAGATTTTGAAGATAAATCGGTTTAGAAGACATTGACCTCATTGTGCGAAGACATTCACTTATAGATAAGAAGTTGGTTCCAGATTTGTACGAACCCATAGATCAGTACAAGTGAGGAATCTAACTGCTTTATGAAGCACAAGTGAATATACTAGGCATGTTATGAGATGCAGCGAGAGATCTAACTGGTGTGAAGAGAAACTTCTTATGGTAGAAAGTGACAGAACCAAGAGATCAAAAGAGGCTGTAAAAATAAGTTTTATTTACCACACTGGAACTGCTAGACAGAATGGGAGTTGAGACCAAGCAGTTCGATCCTCCGTGCCCTAACTTGGCGACGGAAGACACCTACGGCGACGGCGGAGAGAGCGATGTCCGCTGTCGGCGTGAAAACGGCGTCGGAGAGGTTGCGGCAGTGAAGCGCTTCGTCGCCGGCGTCGTTGAGAGCTAGCGGTGGCACTAGGGTTCGTGCGAGGGTGGAAGAAGAGATAATGACCGCGGTAAGTGTGAATTTATAGACTCAGAGGCGGCACTGTGCTATTACGCAGGTGCCCCTGGCGGTTCGCATTTGAGGCACGCGTGGCCAGTTAGAGGAAGATTGGGGTTTGTTCCACGTCCCACGCACGCCTAAATTGTCGGGCGGTCGTTCCTGCTTCTCCGGATCTTATGTGGAGGAATGAGCATTAAAAACGGACTTATATGGTTGTCTCTATGTCTTTGGCTGACAAGGACACAGTGAAGACATTCGACAGTTTCAACAGAATGCATATGACTTGGAGAGATAGAGTTTGAGATAGAAAGCATAGAGAGGTTAGGGTCCGATCACATTCACTTAGTTCAAAAGATTCAACCAAGAATACATAGCTATAAGTGAATGCTGTAGAGGACAGAACATTAGTACATATATATATATATATCTATTTAATCAACGCAGTGAAGATAATCATGAAGACATATTGAGTTCGAAGCCAAACCAAATGTGAAGATATTGCAAGGTAACGCCATGAGTGAAACACTTCAAAATGGAACGTTTGGTGGTGGCGTTACCCACCGTATAGGAAGTATTAGACCCAGACACGGCGCACAATTATCGTGGTGCTCCGAAGTCAAATTCCACATTAATGTATTCACACTTAGAATGTATGTATTCATTGATTGAAGATATACTTTACTTCGTGTGTTGCACATCTAAGTCATCAATATGCATAAGTGTTAGGATGTGTGCCTGATCACAGGACATTTGAGGATTCCAAGATATTTAGCTCACACCGTAACTTGCAAAACCTCTTCTCATCCAAGGGCTTGGTGAAGATATCTGCCAATTGCTCTTCAGTGCTGAGGTGTATGATATCAATGTCTTCCTTCACAACGTGATCTCTGAGAAAGTGATGGCGAATTTCAATGTGCTTTGTCTTCGAGTGCTGAACTGGGTTGTTGGCAATCTTGATGGCGCTTTCGTTGTCGCAGTAAAGTGGCACTTGCTTCAGATGAATGCCATAATCCTTGAGTGTTTGCTTCATCCACAGAAGCTGAGCGCAGCAAGATCCAGCAGCAATGTATTCAGATTCAGCAGTGGAGAGATACACAGTTCTGCTTCTTTGAAGACCAACATACAAGTGATCGTCCCAGAAAGTGACATGTGCCTGATGTAGACTTGCGATCAACTTTGTCACCAGCATAATCAGCATCTGAAAATCCAACCAAATCAAACTCTGAGCCCTTTGGATACCATAATCCTAGAGTTGGGGTGTGAGCCAAATATCGAAGAATTCGCTTCACAGCTAAGTGATGCGACTCCTTTGGTGCCGCTTGAAATCGAGCACACATGCAAACACTAAGCATAATATCTGGCCTAGATGCACATAAATAAAGCAAAGACCCAATCATGGAGCGGTATACCTTTTGATCGAACTCTTTACCATTGTCGTCGGGACCCAGATGATGTTGGCTGGCATTGGTGTTGTGAAGCCTTTGCAGTCTTGCATACCGAACTTCTTCAGGCACTCTTTAAGATATTTCTCTTGAGATATGAAGATGCCGTTGCGTTGTTGCCGTATATTGAAGACCGAGAAGAACTTCAGCTCCCCCATCATGGACATCTGATATTGCTCTTGCATCATATATCCAAACTCTTCACTATACTTCTGATTGGTGCAGCCGAAGATAATGTCATCCACATATATTTGGCACACAAACAGTTCACCATCATATGTCTTCGTGAAAAGAGTGGGATCCAGGGAACCAGGTATGAAGCCTTTGCTCTTCAGAAAGTACTTGAGTGTGTCATACCAGGCCCTAGGGGCTTGTTTGAGGCCATACAGTGCCTTGTTGAGCTTGTATACCATGTCAGGATGTTTTGGATTTTCAAAGCCAGGTGCGGTTGTGCAACATACACTTCTTCTTCAATCTTGCCATTGAGAAAGGCACTTTTCACATCCATTTGATATAGAAGTATGTTATGATGATTTGCATAGGCCAGCAGTATGCGTATGGCTTCAAGCCTAGCCACAGGAGCAAATGTTTCATCGAAGTCAATGCCCTCCACTTGAGTATATCCTTGAGCAACGAGACGAGCTTTGTTTCTGACAACTTGACCATGCTCATCTTGCTTGTTGCGGTATATCCATTTGGTGCCTATTATGTTGTGCTTCCGTGGATCAGGACGCTTAACCAGTTCCCATACATTATTCAGCTCAAACTGTTGAAGCTCTTCTTGCATAGCTTGAATCCATTCAGGTTCCATGAAGGCTTCTTCAACTTTCTTGGGTTCTGATATTGAGACGAATGCGAAATGCCCACAGAAGTTTTAGCTGAGTTGCCCTTGAACGAGTGAGTGGACCAGGTGCATTGATGCTGTCAAGTATTCTGTCAATCTGTACTTCATTTGCAACACGAGGATGTATAGGGCGAAGACTTTGCTCTTGCTGATCTGTGTTGTTTGGAGGAATGTCTTCAGGCTGAGCATTGTCTTCATGTTGATCAGGTGCTGAGATGATGAAGTTCTTCTTCAGGATGAGCTTCAGAAGGCATAATCTCTCCAGTTCCCATAAGCTTGATTGATTCACTAGCTGGGACTTCATCTAGCACATTTGGCAGTTGCTCTCTTTGTGAACCATTTGTTCATCAAACCGCACATCCACTGTTTCGACCACTTTGTAATGGAAGAGATTGAAGACTCTGTAGGAGTGTGAATCCTTTCCATATCCAAGCATAAAGCCCTCATGTGCTTTTGGTGCAAACTTTGAGGTGTGGTGTGTCCTTGATCCAGCACTTTGCGCCAAATACTCTGAAGTAACTGACATTTGGCTTCTTGCCAGTTAGGAGTTCATAAGATGTCTTGTTCAGAAGCTTGTGAAGATAAACACGATTGATTGTATGGCATGCAGTATCAATGGCTTCAGTCCAGAATTTTCTTGGAGTCTTGTATTCATCTAGCATTGTTCTGGCCATCTCAATGAGTGTTCTGTTCTTGCGTTCGACGACGCCATTCTGCTGTGGCGTGTATGGAGCTGAGAATTCATGTGTGATGCCCAAGGTATCCAATATGTATCAAGGCCAGTGTTCTTGAATTCAGTGCCATTGTCACTTCTGATGTGCTTTATCTTGGCGCCAAAATTGTTCATGCTCGATTGGCGAAGCGTCTGAAGACATCCTGCACTTCAGTCTTGTAAAGGATTATGTGCACCCAAGTATATCTAGAGTAATCATCAACAATGACGAAGCCATAGAGGCAAGCAGAAGTAGTAAAAGTTGAGTAGTGAGTGGGACCGAAAAGATCCATGTGGAGCAGTTCGAAGGGTTGTGTAGTAGTCATGATTGTCTTCGAAGGATGTTTTGCCCTTGTCATCTTCCCTGCTTCACAGGCACCGCATAAATGATCTTTCTTGAACTTGACGCCCTCGATGCCTATGACGTGCTTTTTCTTCGCAAGGGTGTGGAGGTTCCTCATGCCAGCATGCCCAAGCCTTCGATGCCAAAGCCAGCATTCTGAAGCTTTTGCAAGAAGACATACTGCAAGTTGTGGTCCTGCTGAGAAATCTACCACGTACAAATCACCTTTCCGATACCCTTCAAACACTAGAGATTTGTCAGATTCCATAGCACCAGGCAACGATATTTTCCAAACATTACAATCATATTCAAATCGCAAAGCATTGAGACAGACATTAAGTTGAAGCCAAGGGATTCAACAAGCATGACTTTATCCATGTGTTGATCCTTTGAGATTGCAACTCTACCTAGACCCAATACCTTACTTTTACCAGTGTCAGCAAATGTGATGGCTCTTGTCGGATGGACGTAAAGTTGAGTCCATAAGAAACTTCTTTTGCCAGTCATGTGATTTGTACACCCACTGTCAATAATCCATTCTGAAGACTCTGAAGGCGCTGGTGTCGTACCCTACAGTGCAGTTAGGGGGATAGGCTTCACGAAGAGAATTGTGAAGCAAAAACATTTGACGAACCAGTGGGTTATGAAAACTTAGATCCAGATTAGGACTAATAGGGAGAGTAGCATGCGATTCAGGAACGAAGTACATAATGATGCCATTCGGGCATTTTATCTTGCGCCCTACAAGATTTTTAAGGTCCCCAGCAATAGCATCAGAAGATTTTGTTTTTCTGCTGGAGACCTTTCCCTGCAAAAGAGAGTTAAGCTTTCTTAACCACCCACATCTTCAAGGGTGGCTTAGAAGCAATAAGTCTAAGTGCAGCATCTGAGAATTTTGGCTTTGAAGCCTTAGCAAACAGTCTAGCAGGTGGACAATAATACTCATAGGAATAAGCAGAATAATTTTTGGTCATATGAACATGACGGTTCGATGAACCGCTCTCATATTCATATGCCTGAGTATGGTTTCCCTGCAAAACATTTGCGTTAGTGTGACTCAGGTGAGTCCTCTGTTTGTATGAAGCCTTTGGACCGTATGAAGCCTTTGGTCTGAGGTTTGTCTTCTTTAAGTGAGGTGTCATGAAGACATTCACAGGAAGATTTTCCAGACACTTTTTCGGAACCCAGATCTTCTTCATAGGCGGTCCATTCCTGCAGTTAGTACCAATGTACCTGGCAAACACTTCACCATTCTGATTCTTAAACAGTTTATAGTTTGCATCAAAGGATTCATCAATGATAATGGGGTTAGCACAAGTGAAGCCAGATAGATTGGATGGATCTGCTGAAAGTTCCTTTGCAGCAACCCATGTGGTTTTGGGGTACTGCTCAGGTTTCCAGTAAGAGCCATCTGCATTAATTTTCCTCACGAACCCAACACCCTCTTTCCTAGGGTTTCGGTTCAGAATCTGCTTCTTAAGGACATCACATAGTGTCTGATGCCCTTAGACTTTTGTACATCCCTGTTTCAAGCAATGTCTTCAACCTAGCATTCTCATCAGCAATAGCAATGGTATCCTCAGCAGAGGGGTTAGTTACCACATCAACAGTTGAAGATATTGGAACAGCAGTAGCAGTGGAACATTCAGCAACAGAAGTAAGCATTATCACGCTCAATGCATTTAAGACATGGTGGTTCAAATCCTTCCTGAGCGGAACTGATCTGTTCGGCTCGAAGTGACTCATTTTCCTTTTGAAGATCTTCATGATCCGCTCTCAACTTCTCAAGATCTTGCTTCTTTTGAAGATAATCATAGGAAAGCTTTTCATGAGTAGTTGAGAGAGTCTCAAGACGATCTTCAAGTTCCTGATACTTGATAATCCGTGAAGATTTTGTATGTCTTCAATTAAGGATTCGAATCATTTCGGCACCCAAAGATCTTCGTCTAAACCATCATCTCTTTGCTGTCTATACTATGCTCCCATGAAATACTTTATCGCATAATCTGTTATACCTTGTCCTTGTCAGTTGCATTATTTATGTCATACACATTGTCTTACTCAAGTGTGTACCGTTGATGCCATCTATATCCACCCATCTAGTATCTCTTGCATCCAATGCTGCTTCTCCCCACAACTACCAACGGTTTCTTCTAGCCAGATGACGAGACATCTCGTCAAGATGTCGATTCATATACGCGTCCTACTGAGCAAAAGCCACTTAAAATTTGCAATTCAACTGACAGACACGTAAATGCCTTATAAAACATCATTCCCAAAAACTGTTAACAGATGAGCTGCAAACATATCTGTTGGTGCCTCCAAATCCGACACGATCTAGCATCACCTAACCATTCCCATAACTATAAAAAATGTGATCCGTAATGATTCAATTAGTAAAAATTCACGTTAAGTATCAGGAACTTGAAGATCGTCTTGAGACTCTCTCAACTACTCATGAAAAGCTTTCCTATGATTATCTTCAAAAGAAGCAAGATCTTGAGAAGTTGAGAGCGGATCATGAAGATCTTCAAAAGGAAAACGAGTCACTTCGAGCCGAACAGATCAGTTCCCGCTCAGGAAGGATTTGAACCACCATGCCTTAAATGCATTGAGCGTGATAATGCTACTTCTGTTGCTGAATGTTCCACTGCTACAGCTATTCCAATATCTTCAACTGTTGATGTGGTAACTAACCCCTCTGCTGAGGATACCACTGCTATTGCTGATGAGAATGCTAGGTTGAAGACATTGCTTGAAACAGGGATGTACAAAAGTCTGAAAGGGCATCAGACACTATGTGATGTCCTTAAGAAGCAGATTTTGGACCGAAACCCTAGGAAAGAGGGCGTTGGGTTCGTGAGGAAAATTAATGCAGATGGCTCTTACTGGAAACCTGAGCAGTACCCCAAAACCACATGGGTTGCTGCAAAGGAATCCTCAGCAGATCCATCTAATCTATCTGGCTTCACTTGTGCCAACCCCATTATCATTGATGAATCCTTTGATGCAAACTACAAACTGTTTAAGAGTCAGAATGGTGAAGTATTTGCCAGGTACATTGTTACTAACTGCAGGAATGGACCGCCTATGAAGAAGATCTGGGTTCCGAAAAGGTGTCTGGAAAATCTTCCTGTGAATGTCTTCATGACACCTCACTTAAAGAAGACAAATCTCAGACCAAAGGCTTCATACGGTCCAATGGGTTCATATAAACAGAGGACTCACCTGAGTTACACTAACGCAAATGTTTTGCAGGGAAACCATACTCAGGCATATGAATATGAGAGCGGTCCATCGAACCGTCATGCTCATATGACCAAAAATTATTCTGCTTATTCCTATGAGTATTATTGTCCCCCTGCTAGACTGTTTGCTGGGGCTCCAAAGCCAAAATTCTCAGATGCTGCACTTAGACTTATTGCTTCTAAGCCACCCTTGAAGATGTGGGTGGTTAAGAAAGCTTAACTCTCTTTTGCAGGGAAAGGTCTCCAGCAGAAAAACAAAATCTTCTGATGCTATTGCTGGGGACCTTAAAAATCTTGTAGGGCGCAAGATAAAATGCCCGAATGGCATCATTATGTACTTTGCTCCTGAATCGCATGTTACTCTCCCTATTAGTCCTAATCTGGATCTAAGTTTTCATAACCCACTGGTTCGTCAAATGTTTATGCTTCACAACTCTCTTCGTGAAGCCTATCCCCCTAACTGCACTGTAGGGTACGACACCAGCGACTTCAAAGTCTTCAGAATGGATTATTGACAGTGGGTGTACAAATCACATGACTGGCAGAAGAAGTCTTCTTATGGACTCAAATTTACGTCCATCCGACAAGAGTCACATCACATTTGCTGACACTGGTAAAAGTAAGGTATTGGGTCTAGGTAGAGTTGCAATCTCAAAGGATCAACACATGGATAAAGTCATGCTTGTTGAATCCCTTGGCTTCAACTTAATGTCTGTCTCAATGCTTTGCGATTTGAATATGATTGTAATGTTTGGAAAATATCGTTGCCTGGTGCTGATGGAATCTGACAAATCTCTAGTGTTTGAAGGGTATCGGAAAGGTGATTTGTACGTGGTAGATTTCTCAGCAGGACCACAACTTGCAGTATGTCTTCTTGCAAAAGCTTCAGAATGCTGGCTTTGGCATCGAAGGCTTGGGCATGCTGGCATGAGGAACCTCCACACCCTTGCGAAGAAAAAGCACGTCATAGGCATCGAGGGCGTCAAGTTCAAGAAAGATCATTTATGCGGTGCCTGTGAAGCAGGGAAAATGACAAGGGCAAAACATCCTTCGAAGACAATCATGACTACTACACAACCCTTCGAACTGCTTCACATGGATCTTTTCGGTCCCACTCACTACTCAACTTTTACTACTTCTGCTTGCCTCTATGGCTTCCTCATTGTTGATGACTACTCTAGATATACTTGGGTACACATAATCCTTTACAAGACTGAAGTGCAGGATGTCTTCAGACGCTTCGCCAATCGAGCCATGAACAATTTTGGCGCCAAGATAAAGCACATCAGAAGTGACAATGGCACTGAATTCAAGAACACTGGCCTTGATACATATCTGGATACCTTGGGCATCACACATGAATTCTCAGCTCCATACACGCCACAGCAGAATGGCGTCGTCGAACGCAAGAACAGAACACTCATTGAGATGGCCAGAACAATGCTAGATGAATACAAGACTCCAAGAAAATTCTGGACTGAAGCCATTGATACTGCATGTCATACAATCAATCGTGTTTATCTTCACAAGCTTCTGAACAAGACATCTTATGAACTCCTAACTGGCAAGAAGCCAAATGTCAGTTACTTCAGAGTATTTGGCGCAAAGTGCTGGATCAAGGACCCACACCACACCTCAAAGTTTGCACCAAAAGCACATGAGGGCTTTATGCTTGGATATGGAAAGGATTCACACTCCTACAGAGTCTTCAATCTCTTCCATTACAAAGTGGTCGAAACAGTGGATGTGCGGTTTGATGAAACAAATGGTTCACAAAGAGAGCAACTGCCAAATGTGCTAGATGAAGTCCCAGCCAGTGAATCAATCAAGCTTATGGGAACTGGAGAGATCATGCCTTCTGAAGCTCATCCTGAAGAAGAACTCATCATCTCAGCACCTGATCAACATGAAGACAATGCTCAGCATGAAGACATTCCTCCAAACGACAACACAGATCAGCAAGAGCAAAGTCTTCACCCTGTACATCCTCGTGTTGCAAATGAAGTACAGATTGACAGAATACTTGACAGCATCAATGCACCTGGTCCACTCACTCGTTCAAGGGCAACTCAGCTAACAAACTTCTGTGGGCATTTCGCATTCGTCTCAATATCAGAACCCAAGAAAGTTGAAGAAGCCTTCATGGAACCGGAATGGATTCAAGCTATGCAAGAAGAGCTTCAACAGTTTGAGCTGAATAATGTATGGGAACTGGTTAAGCATCCTGATCCACGGAAGCACAACATAATAGGCACCAAATGGATATACCGCAACAAGCAAGATGAGCATGGTCAAGTTGTCAGAAACAAAGCTCGTCTTGTTGCTCAAGGATATACTCAAGTGGAGGGCATTGACTTCGATGAAACATTTGCTCCTGTGGCTAGGCTTGAAGCCATACGCATACTGCTGGCCTATGCAAATCATCATAACATACTTCTATATCAAATGGATGTGAAAAGTGCCTTTCTCAATGGCAAGATTGAAGAAGAAGTGTATGTTGCACAACCACCTGGCTTTGAAAATCCAAGACATCCTGATATGGTATACAAGCTCAACAAGGCACTGTATGGCCTCAAACAAGCCCCTAGGGCCTGGTATGACACACTCAAGTACTTTCTGAAGAGCAAAGGCTTCATACCTGGTTCCCTGGATCCCACTCTTTTCACGAAGACATATGATGGTGAACTGTTTGTGTGCCAAATATATGTGGATGACATTATCTTCGGCTGCACCAATCAGAAATACAGTGAAGAGTTTGGATATATGATGCAAGAGCAATATCAGATGTCCATGATGGGGGAGCTGAAGTTCTTCCTCGATCTTCAGATATGGCAACAACGCAACGGCATCTTCATATCTCAAGAGAAATATCTTAAAGAGTGCCTGAAGAAGTTCGGTATGCAAGATTGCAAAGGCTTCACAACACCAATGCCAGCCAAACATCATCTAGGTCCTGACGACAATGGTAAAGAGTTCGATCAAAAGGTATACCGCTCCATGATTGGGTCTTTGCTTTATTTATGTGCATCTAGGCCAGATATTATGCTTAGTGTTTGCATGTGTGCTCGATTTCAAGCGGCACCAAAGGAGTCGCATCACTTAGCTGTGAAGCGAATTCTTCGATATTTGGCTCACACCCCAACTCTAGGATTATGGTATCCAAAGGGCTCAGAGTTTGATTTGGTTGGATTTTCAGATGCTAATTATGCTGGTGACAAAGTTGATCGCAAGTCTACATCAGGCACATGTCACTTTCTGGGACGATCACTTGTATGTTGGGCTTCAAAGAAGCAGAACTGTGTATCTCTCCACTGCTGAATCTGAATACATTGCTGCTGGATCTTGCTGCGCTCAGCTTCTGTGGATGAAGCAGACACTCAAGGATTATGGCATCCATCTGAAGCAAGTGCCACTTTACTGTGACAACGAAAGCGCCATCAAGATTGCCAACAACCCAGTTCAGCACTCAAAGACAAAGCACATTGAAATTCGTCATCACTTTCTCGGAGATCATGTTGTGAAGGAAGACATTGATATCATACACGTCAACACTGAAGAGCAATTGGCGGATATCTTCACCAAGCCCTTGGATGAGAAGAAGTTTTGCAAGTTATGGTGTGAGCTGAATATCTTGGAATCCTCAAATGTCCTGTGATCAGGCACACATCCTAACACTTATGCATATTGATGACTTAGATGTACAACACACAAAGTAACGTATATCTTCAATCAATGAAGATGTACATTCTAAGTGTGAATACATTAAGGTGGAATTTGACTTCGGAGCGCCACGATAATTGTGCGCCGTGTCTGGATCTAATACTTCCTATACGGTGGGTAACGCCACCACCAAACGTTCTATTTTGAAGTGTTTCACTCATGGCGTTACCTCGCAATGTCTTCACATTTGGTTTGGCTTCAATCTCAATATGTCTTCATGATTATCTTCACTGCGTTGATTATACACATATATATATATATACTAGTGTTCTGTCCTCTACAGCATTCACTTATAGCTATGTCTTCTTGGTTGAATTTTTTTTTGAACTAAGTGAATGTGATCGGACCCTAACCTCTCTATGTTGTCTATCTCAAACTCTATCTCTCCAAGTCATATGCATTCTGTTGAAACCGTCGAATGTCTTCACTGTGTCCTTGCCAGCTGAAGACATAGAGACAACCATAATAGTCCGTTTTTTTTGCTCATTCCTCCACATAAGATCCGGAGAAGCAGGAACGACCGCCCGACAATTTAGGCGTGCGTGGAACATGGAACAAACCCCAATATCCTCTAACTGACCACACGTGCCTCAAATGCGAACCGCCAGGGGCACCTAAGTAATAGCGCAGTGCCGCCTATATCCCTATAAATACACGATTCACTGCGGTCATTATCTCTTCTTCCACCCTCACACGAACCCTAGCGCCACCGCTAGCTCTCGACGACGCCGGCGACGAAGCGCTTCACTGCCGCAACCTCTCCGACGCCGTTTTCACGCCGACAGCGGACATCGCTCTCTCCGCCGTCGCCGTAGGTGTCTTTCGTCGCCAAGTTAGGGCACGGAGGATCGAACTGCTTGGCCTCAACTCCCACTTCGTCTAGCAGTTCCAGTGGGGTAAATAAAACTACTTTTTACAGCTTCTTTTGATCTCTTGGTTCTGTCACTTTCAACCATAAGAAGTTTCTCTTCACACCAGTTAGATCTCTCGCTGCAACTCATAACATGCCTAGTATATTCACTTGTGCTTCATAAAGTAGTTAGATTCCTCACTTGTACTGATCTATGGGTTCGTACAAATCTGGAACCAACTTCTTATCTATAAGTGAATGTCTTCGCACGATGAGGTCAATGTCTTCTAAACCGATTTATCTTCAAAATCTTCTGAGAATGCATATGACCTCTTCCCCTTCCCTCGCACCTTAATGCTGTCACAGGTACATGTCCGTGGGAGAATCCTTTGGTTCTCATAGTCTGCATTCATTTGCAGAGTACTTGCAGCATCACATCAACTCTCCTGAAGCCAGTTCTTGTTGGTCAAGCAAAAGGAAGCCTTTGAAGACTTTGAACGTCTTGAAGCCTTTCAAGTTAAGATTCATGGCTTCAGAAACAGCAGCAAGGAAGGGAGGCAGACAGAGACGTGGTGAAACGTCCAAAGATCTGCCTGATGAGTTGGCAGAAATGTACAAAACTGATCCTGAAGAAAGCTATGGTCAGCGCAAGACACGAATCCAATGGATTCGAAGATATTGGGCAGAGCAATGGTTTCAATACCCCTTCGTCACTCAGGAGTATGCCGAAAAGTGCGCCATCAAGAGACCGTGGGGAGACGTATTATACAAAAATCTCATACCCAGGTCCAGAGACGAAGCCATTGCTCAAGGCTTCTATCCATGCATGGTGAGAGGACCACAGCCAGCTGAAGCTCATCCGTCATCACTTCTCTGGTGTCGCGATGAC
Organism: Triticum urartu; assembly: GCF_003073215.2. Lineage (NCBI taxonomy): Eukaryota > Viridiplantae > Streptophyta > Magnoliopsida > Poales > Poaceae > Triticum > Triticum urartu. The sequence continues at coordinate 225,998,758 of NC_053028.1, forward strand.
AATCTGTTCAAGCGCAACTTCCAATTTGCTCAGAACTCTGCAAAGCAAAACAAGAAGAAGCTGGGATTAGACTTCAACCCTGGTCCCTCTGAACCAAGGGCAGATGGCACACGCGACGCCCGATCATATCATCGGGCCGTATGCCAATCTTGCAGGCCTCATCACCCGCATCCTAGTCCAAGGGACTGCCGTGAATGACCCTCCAGCAGATACTGAGTCTGATGACGCCCCTGCTGCGCCGAAGCCAAAGCAGAAGAAGCCAAAAGCTTCAAAGCCAGCCGCTTCTCCCAAAATCTCAAGAGCGAAGCCATTGGCAACTGCACCTCCTGAAGCCAGTGTGCAGTCTGAAGACTTATCACGAGTCTCCAAGCCCAAGAAGCCAAGAAGCCTCAGCCACACACAGGCAAAGAGCTCACAGCTGCTGCCATTCCTGCGCTGCGAAAACATTGATCTATCAAGCGACGAAGATCTTGGAGATGACGCTCTTGAGGAGCTTATCAAGAGCAAGGAGGAGGCTGAAATCTTCAACAATCTGCCTCTGTTTGATGTCGCCATCATCCACAGCTTCATCGATGAATGGTTTGACACTCCAGATATGGCTTCGATGATCTGCAGCTGGCCCATAGCCTCAGCGGCGCCTTTCAAGGGTGCAATTGCTTCAGACTTCAATAGCCAGCGCATGTTGAACTAAAACAGAAAATTGATTATGAAAAGGCCTCAGTCAAAAGCACGTGCCAAGCTCAGTGTTCAAGAAGTGAAAAAACTTCAGATCATGTTGCACGAGCTGAAAGAGAACTTCCTGAAGACGCGTGCTGAAGCTCAAGGCTCGCGAGAGAACGCATGAAGACTCTGGCTGATCGCTGCGTGCAGCCTACAATGAGCAGAGAAGGCGCAAGCACTTTGGCGTCCCGCATTGACCCAAGATGGCCGCAAGAAGAAAAAAAAGGGTGCTGTGCCTGAACCTGAAGCGCCAAGTCAAAACTGCTCCGATTGTCTTCCCCGCTGCAACGACTGGCTCGAAGCCAAAGAGTCGATCAACGCCTCACAGCACAAGAAGACACGGACTGCAGAGGCTGAAGCTAAGAAGAGAAAACATTCTGAAGCCTCTCCTTCTGAACCCATCATCAAGAAGCGCAAGACCAAGAAATCTCGGGCTGCTCCCACAGAGCCCCTTGATAGTTGAACCCCTCTCCGTCCGCTATCCTGACGCAGATCGTCAGTTGACTGTGCATGAACCCAACGCTGAAGACATTCCAGCAGACGAACCCAACGCTGCTGAAGACATTGGTCTCCAAGACAATGTGCAAGGTGATGCAGCCCTTCCTCAGCTTGAGACAAGCGAACTGATCAGTATTGGTCGTCCCTTGACGCCAATCACACAAGAGCATCGTGGGCAGATCGCCCACAGGAGGAAGATGAGCCACAGCCCACTGCAACTCCACAAGCGTCGCCCAAATTCCGTAGGCTTTGCAAAGGGCCAAGGGCTCAGGCTGCTGACGACATTCCGGCTGCATCAGCCGAAGAGCATGCAGAGATACCACAAGCTCCAACTCCCCCACACCAACAAGAAGCAGTTCTCCAGGAGAACGTGCCTGAGTCTGCAAATGTTGAGGCTGCCACAAACAACGCCGAAGCAAATGTGGAGCCCAACCCAACAATAGCTTCAGAAGACAATGAAGCTACTGCTCCTGAACATTCTGTGCCTGAGTCTGCTGCGACCACAATTCAACTATCATATTGCGTACAGACCCCAGGTCCAGAAGCCGATCCCACGACTGCCAAGGTTCCCAGGTCCTGCATCAGCTCCTGGTTCCTTCAACATCAACGGCTTCAGGGCAGATAACACGTTTTTCGACCGCTCCAAGAACCCTTATTCAAGGGAACGGATTGTATCAGATAGGTTCTGGAGCCATCAACAGCGCAGCTATTATTCATGCATCCTATACAACCAAGGCCGCATCTTTCCTCACAAGCGCCTTGAGGTTGAAGCTGTTGCTGGTCTGCCTGGTCTGGAAGAAGCACTGGATTGCTTCAAGCAAGTGGGTTTGCTGCCATTTATCACTGATGAAGAGCACTGGAACGAAGAGCTTCTGCTCCAGTTCTATGCCACTTTGCATATCAAAGGCTATAACAGAGATCCGAAGACATGATTCTGGAGTGGATGACAGGCATATCCATCATGAAGCCAATGCTTTCGACCTAATTGAGCTTACCGGCCTTCCCACTCCTGGCGAATTCTTTGAAGAAGGGTGCCAACTCCATGCTGAAGCAATTGAGAGCATATTTCAGCGTCCTGAGCCAGATGAGTCAGATGCTCTCAATTGAAAGCCATTCCTCCTAATGCACCCTATCCAACTAGGTTCTTCGTTGAAGACTTAGAGTACCTGCCCAGAACAATATATCACATCATAAGGCGGACTCTATGGCCTGTAAAGGGACACTCTCGATATGCAACAATTGATGGTGCAATGAAGACTCTCATCTTCTGCATTCTTCATGGCAAATGCTTCAATGCACAGGATCTCTTCATCCGTCACTTTGCAGCGTCTGCCTCAGAACTGTTTGGATTAAAGTTCTATGCTCCTTGGGTTATGAGGCTGATCAAGCTTCACTCTGCAATCTCCTATCAACCCTCAGCCCGCAACCATAGGATATTTTTGCCAGATGTGGACACATCTGCTGAAGCAATATATCCAGAGCCTGGCAAGCAACCATTAAGTCTTCAAAATGCAGAACACCAGAGCTTCACTCAAAATATTGAAGGTGTTGAAGCTCTCTCCCGAGTGTATCCAATGGCTGGCACCACACGTGCCCCTGCATCCACTGAAGCCACTGACAGCACAGCTGCCAAGAGACCCAAGAAGCGCGCTCGAGCTCAATGACCGAGAGCTTCTTGTGGCTCTTCACCAAAAGCAAGATAGGCATCACGACTGGCTCAAGACGGCAGATGAGAAGCATCATGCAAGACGTCAATCGCATCAGAAATCTGGCAACCAAGAATGCGTTTGTCGCACACGAGACCTGTCGCCGCACTTGGAAAGGCCTCACCATGATGAGCAATGAAGCTGAACTGCAAGAGGATGGCTTCAGAGAGAGATTCCAATTTGACTCCACGCCTCCAAGAAGAGCTGTGATGCGAAGCACACCATCACTTGAAGAGTCAGAATTCTCTTCTTCTGCTGCCACCGTGTCTGCCCGGATTATTGAAGAAGACGACGACGCGACATCATCTCCACCTGCTTCAACACACGTCGAATCTGCACCAAGCTCATCTGCACCGCCACCAAACAACTCCACCGATCCTGCTGCGCCTGGGAACGCGTAGAAAACTCTATGTCTTCAAACCTTTTTGGTCATCACTGACAAAAGGGGGAGAAGCATGATGTTTATAGTCTTCAAGCGGGTCACTTTGGGCGGGTGCCTTATATTTTGCTACATTTTGCTTCGTGCTTACAACTCCCGTTTTTGCTACATTTGCTTCTTTGAGTTGTAACACTTAGCCTTGATGGCCGTCTGCTACCTGTTTATCACTCCGTTATGCGAAGATAAATTCCGCACTCATCTCTTACTGCAGACGTCCATTTTCCATTATGCATGTCATTATCTTCATATACTTTCACATGCATAGTGGATTGTCATCATAAGTTGAAGTGGATCTCCACAAGTACAACCTGCCATGTGCATTTGCATTCAAAAGGCAAATTACTTATATGCACATCTTCAGGGGGAGCCCTTGCAACTTATGAAGACAAATTCCTTTACTATTTCACAAATTATGTTCCCCGTTGAAAACTTCAACTAGTTTGTCATCAATCACCAAAAAGGGGGAGATTGTAAGTGCATCTAGTGCCACCCCTAGTTGGTTTTGGAGTATTGACGACAAACCTAGTTGAGGGACTAACGTGTTTGTGAGAATTGCAGGAAAACACAGGTAGAAGTCCCTCATTGATTCGGTTTTACTACCAGAGATGACCCCTAAAAATGTACGAAGACATTGAAGACAATGGTGGTTTATGAAGATATTCATATTGAAGACAATGACATGAGAAGACTCCCTATGAAGCTTATGGAACTCGAAGACTTAGATCCTTCGTAGTTTCATTTCATTTATGTTGTGTCGTAGGAACCACCGTACTGTTAAGTGGGGTCCAAGAGAACCAGAACAGAATGACTGAAGTGATGCCTATCAAATCCTATGTCTTCGAGCGAAGACTATGAGAGCAAATCTTGTCCAGAGTCAGACAAGTCAGCTTTACTTGTAGCCCAAGTAAAGTTGCCGTGTGAGTTCAAAATTCGACCGTTGGTACACGTGTCAGTTCCTTAGTGACCCAGGGTCATTTCGGACAAATCAGGTCGGGTTGCCAAGTGGCTATAAATAGTCCACCCCCACAACCATAAACGGTTGGCTGCTCAGATTTCAGTGCACGGCTTTTGTCGTTTGAGAGCAACCCACCTCGAAGCCTTTGAAAGAAAATTCCTAGTGAGGAGAAAAGCCCTAACCACCCAGAGCCAGAGTAAATTGGGCATCACTTAAGTCTTCTTGTGTGATCTGAAGACTTATTACACTTGAGGACTGTGCATCCTCCAGACGTTAGGCGTCGCGTTCTGAGCATCCAAGAGACATTGTGGATTGCCGGTGAACGAAGTCTGTGAAGGTTTTGGAGTCTACCTTGAAGACTTACCAGAGTGATTGGGCGAGGTCTGTGACCTTAGCTCAAGGAGAATACGGTGAGGACTGGGTGTCCTGTCTTCAGGACTGGGTGTCCGGGACTGTGTGTCCTTTGGTTTAAATACCTAGCCGCTCC
>NC_053028.1:226004562-226018486 GCF_003073215.2 Triticum urartu
GACTCAAGGCTACACGTGAAGATTATGAAGAGGAAATCGAAGTATTAGTGGGAAGAATGACGATCTGATCAAGAAGATTGGAATATTTATGGGAGGCCCTACACCAGTAGAAGAAGACGAAGAACCCAAGGAGATTCGCCCGGAAGACTACATCATCATCGATGACACCGACTCGGATCCAGATGATAGCGATGATGACTATGTTGATGAAGCTGGAGCAGATATCATGGAGTCTGCAACCGAAGAATATTTCTAGCAGACCACCTCATCAGTAGTAATAGTCCACCATATAAATATAGTAGTCCGAGCACTTTTGCGATAGTTAGATCGATTGTATGCCCTTGTTTGACTGAATGAGTGAATTGTTTGCTTTTGCCTCATGTGCATATGGCTAGTGTTTTCTCTTTAGACCCCCTCTATTCTTAAATCTCATCTTTTCTAAACCCTCAGATGCCTCCAAGACGTGAACCCGGATTTACCTTTCCACCAGAGCTCACACAGTTGATCTAGCAGCAGAACACATTGATGCAGTTGCTAGTCCAGAATCAGAATCAGGGGAATAACAACAACAACCCACCACCACCACCACCACCTGTTGATCACTTAGCCCGTTTTCTTAGGCTGAATCCGCCGGTGTTTTCCAGTAGCACCGAGCCGATGGTAGCAGATGATTGGCTCCGCAAGACAGCTAGAGAGTTGACCACAGCAGGATGCACTGATGCGGAGAAGGTGAAGTTTGCCGCACATCAGCTTGAAGGACCCGCAGCATCATGGTGGGAGAATTTCACAGCCACTTTCCCTGTCGATACTGTCACATGGGACCAGTTCCAGCAGGCTTTCCGTACTGCCCATGTTTCAGCAGGAGCTATGGCCATGAAGAAGCAAGAGTTTCGCAACTTGCGCCAAGGAGGACGGACAATTGGCCAGTATGTGGACGACTTTAGTAAGTTAGCACGTTATGCCCCGGATGACGTTGCTACGGATGCCGCTAAGCAGGAGAAGTTTCTGGAAGGACTGAATGATGAGTTGAGCATGCAGTTGATGGTAGCAACCTTCAACAACTACTAGGAGTTGGTAGATCGTGCTCTTATGATTGAAGGGAAGCAGCAGCAAATTGAAAATCGCAAGAGGAAGTATACACAAGGAAAGTACAATTCAGGAGCTCAGCAGAAGCCACAATTTACCCCTAGACCGGGAGGACATTTTCAGCATACCCATGGAGGAGGTAGCTCGCACAATCACAATGGCCCCAGGAATGGTAATGGGAATGGAGGAAGCAACGGCTAGAACCGCACCAACCCATCAACCCCAGCCAAGAAAGACCTGAGCCAAGTCACTTGCTTTAAGTGCCAGAAGATCGGACATTATGCCAATGAATGTCCTGAATCACAGAATGGAAATGGCAATGGAAGCTCTGAGGAAGAAGCCGAACCCTTTCAACAGGGGACAGGTGAACCACGTTAACGTGGAGGAGGTTGAAGAGCAGCCGGATGCAGTAATCGGTAAGTTTTTGGTTAAGTCATTTACTGCACTCGTTCTTTTCGATACTGGTGCATCGCATTCATACATATCAAGGGGATTTGTGGATAAGTATAAACTGCCAACCCAAGCCCTTAGGTCACCCATGTTTAGTAACCTCGCCTGGAGCAGAATATATGGCTAGTCTATGGTGTGGTCGGTTACCATTAAGGATTGGTAACTATGTTTTTCCCTCAGACCTAATAGTATTGGAATCCCAAGGATTGGATGTGATATTAGGCATGGATTGGTTATCAAAGTATGAAGGGAATATTGAATGTGCTAGTAAGTCAATTTTGCTTACCACCCCAGAAGGGAGAAGGATCAAGTATGTATCCCGACATGTGCCAAAGAGGACTCAAGTAAATTGTTTACAGGAGTTGTGCAGGAGGAAGTACCAGTAGTGAAGGATTTCCCCGAAGTATTTCCAGAAGAGTTGCCAGGCATGCCACCGGATAGAGATATTGAGTTTTTGATTGAGCTTTTTGCCAGGCACAGGGCCAATATCAAAGAGACCATATAGGATGCCTTCAAAGGATTTGGTGGAAATTAAGAAGCAAATTAAGGAGTTACTGGATAAAAGTTATATTCGCCCAAGTTCTTCACCTTGGGGATCGCCAGTACTTCTAGTTGAGAAGAAGGATGGATCGTTAAGGATGGTTGTCGATTATCGAGGATTGAATGAAGTAACCATCAAGAACAAGTACCCACTATCGATGATCAATGATCTGTTTGATCGATTGCAAGGAGCTAAGGTATTTTCCAAGATCGATCTACGATCAGGATACCACCAGTTGAAGATTCGGGAACAGGATATACCCAAGACGGCTTTTACCACCAGGTATGGGCTGTACGAGTATACCGTTATGTCATTTGGTCTGACTAACGCACCTGCATATTTTATGAACATGATGAACAAAGTGTTTATGGAGTTCTTGGATAAGTTCGTCGTAGTGTTCATTGATGATATCCTGGTTTACTCAAAGAATGAAGAGGAGCATAAGGAACATTTGCGTTTGGTTCTTGGAAAGCTCAGAAAACATCAATTATATGCCAAGTTTAGCAACTGTGAGTTTTGGTTGAAGGAAGTTGGATTTCTCGGACACGTTATATCCGGAGAAGGTATAGCAGTAGATCCCACTAAAGTTGATACCGTGACCAAGTGGGAAGCACCAACCACCGTGGGAGAGATCCAAAGTTTTCTTGGACTCGCAGGATACTACCGGACTTTTATTGAGAATTTCTCAAAGATCGCGAAGTCTATGATGGAGTTGTTGAAGAAGGATACCAAGTTCATATGGACGGAGGAATGCGAGGCTAGTTTTCAGGAGTTGAAGAAACGTTTGGTTACTTCACCAGTGTTGATTTTGCCAGACCAGACCAAGGATTATGAGGTGTATTGCGACGCTTCACGTCGAGGACTTGGAGCAGTGCTTATGCAGGAAGGGAGAGTTGTTTCATATGCCTCACGACAGCTTAAGCCTCATGAGTTGAATTATGCTACGCATGATTTGGACTTAGCAGCCGTAGTGCATGCACTGAAGACTTGGAGACATTTTCTGATTGGAAACCATTGCGAAGGTGTATACGGATCATAAGAGTTTGAAGTATATTTTCACACAGAAGGAGTTGAATCTCAGACAAAGGAGATGGTTGGAGCTCATCAAGGATTATGATATGAAATTGCATTATCACCCCGGAAAGGCTAACGTAGTAGCTGACGCATTAAGCCGTAAGAGCCATGTCAACACCCTAATGACGGGAGATTTACCAAGGGAGTTAGCCGAAAATCTTCGAGAGTTATGTTTAGAAATAGTCCCGAGAGGCTATGTAGCAGCATTGGAGATTCAGTCTACATTGATGGATAAAATCAGAGAAGCCCAAAGGACTGACAAGGAGATTGCTTCTATTAAGGAGAAAATTAGCAAAGGAAAAGCTAAGGGATTTCGTGAGGATGAGCACGATACCTTATGGTTTGAAGACCGTGTTTATGTGCCAAATGATCCGGAGATTAGGAAGCTAATTCTGCAAGAGGCCCATGATTCACCATATTCGATTCACCCAGGAAATACCAAGATGTATTTGGATTTGAAGGATATTTTCTGGTGGACCGGAATGAAGAAGGATATTGCGGAGTACGTAGCAGTTTGTGATGTATGTCAGAGAGTGAAGGAAGAGCATCAGAAGCCAGCAGGATTGCTACAACCATTGCCATACCCGAATGGAAGTGGGATAAGCTAGGCATGGATTTTATTACAGGATTGCCCAGAACACGTTCAGGCTATGACTCGATATGGGTTGTAGTCGATCGTTTGACAAAGGTAGCTCATTTCATTCCAGTGAAGACTACCTATACCAGTGCAAAGTTGGCAAAGATATACATGACCAGGATCGTATGTCTGCATGGAGTTCCAAGGAGCATTGTATCGATAGAGGAACCCAGTTTACTTCAAAGTTCTGGAATCAGTTGCATGAGACTTTGGGAACCAGACTAGAGTTTAGCACAGCTTTCCACCCGCAGACAGATGGACAGACTGAGAGAGTCAACCAGATCTTGGAGGATATGCTAAGAGCTTGTGCGCTAGATTACGGATCTAGTTGGGACGAGAATTTGCTATGCAGAGTTCTCTTACAACAACAGCTATCAATCCAGTTTGAAGATGGCCCCTTTCGAAGCCTTGTACGGAAGGAGGTGCAGGACCCCATTGTCCTGGGATGAAGTTGGAGATCGCCAGTTGTTTGGACCGGATCTGATAAAGGAGTCTGAACAGAAAGTGAAATTAATTCGCGACAGGCTGAAGGTAGCTCAATCCAGGCAGAAGAGTTATGCAGATTCTAAACGCAAGGAGACAGTTTACGAAGTCGGAGACCGAGTTTATCTTCGAGTATCACCACTTCGAGGAGTTAAGCGCTTTGGAGTTAAGGGAAAGTTAGCGCCACGTTTTGTAGGCCCATACAAAGTTTTGGAGCGTATGGGAGAAGTAGCCTACAAGTTGGAATTGCCCGAAGGATTGTCAGGAGTTCACGACGTGTTCCATGTATCCCAGTTGAAGAAGTGCCACGCAGAGATGGCTGACATACCGCTGAGAGATACGGTACCACTGGAAGCAATTCAGTTGGACAGTGATTTGACCTATGAGGAGAAACCAGTTAAGATTCTAGAGTATGCCAGTCGAGTCACCCGCAGCAAGGTTATCAAGTTTTGCAAGGTTCAGTGGAGCCACCACACGGAGGATGAAGCCACCTGGGAACGAGAGGAAGAATTGTGGAAGGACCACCCTCACCTATTTTCTAGCCGACCCGAATATTGAGGGCGAGATTCATCTTAAGGGGGGTAGGTTTGTAACATCCCAAATTTTCAATTTGGAATGTCATACACTAGATCATCGTTGCATATCATATTGATTGCATTTTGGTTGATCCTAGAAAATTTTCGCAACTCAAGGACCCTCGGAGAGAGTTGGGGATTTTGTTATTTTCATATTTGATTTGTCTCAAATTTTGAAAATAGAATCATTTGATTTTATTTATTTTATCTTCAATAATCTCTATTGCAAAAATATGAGAGAGGGAATAAAATGACTTTCCCAAAATAAATAATATTGAGGATTTAATAATAAAATCAAATAAGATTTTATTTGCGATTTTATTTGAATTTAGGAAAAATGCGCGTTTTTCAAAATTGCATTTAGGCCCCAAATAAATGTTCATCCTGTGCGGCTTGATTTTAGAAGCCGGGGAAAATTTATTTCGGGATTTTTGGAGTCCGTTTAGTATTTCTTTTTTTTTTCTGCGTGGAATTATTAAAAAAAATGTCCGAACCGACCTACGGGCCGTGCTAGGCCGCACTCCCCGGACCCAACCTTATAAACCGCCGGCCACCCGGGCCGAAACCCTAGCCGCCGCGCCCGAACCCGAGCCCCGCCCGCCGCCGCCGCCGCCTGCCGGACCCCGCCGCCGCCATCCCGCCGCCCGAGGTTTACCTCGATCCCGCCGCCGTTTTCCGGAAAAACCGTTCGGTTTTCGTCGGTTTTTTTAGATCCGTTTTTTTAGAACGGTTTTTTTGTTTAGGCTAATTAGCGAGCGTTCGCTCGTTCGTTCGTTTTAACGAACGTTTGTCATTTAGATCCAGTTAACGAACGTTCGTTCGTTAAACTGTTCGTCGTTTTTCTTTTTCTCGGATTAAATCCGTGATCTGATCGCGATTTCTGATCTGATTTCGTTTAGTATAACTTCCGCTCGTTTATTGGAATCAGGCGATTCAAGCGCCTGGAGTTTCGTCTCGAAACCCTCTTCCGTTTAACCAACTAAACAAGTTTTTTCTGTAAAAATTGCCTAGATCCAGAATAGTAAACGAAGCCTGTTTCTTTTGCCGTTTGTCTTTCGTTGCTTCGTTCGATTTGATTCTTTTTGCCAACCGGAGTTCTTAAGTTGAACTTTCTGGTTAGATCTCTTATTTGAGTTTTACCTGTGCATTAGTTGAGTACTTATTGTATGCTTGTTTGTTTGCGATAGAGTACCCGGAGTGCGCCGCTTGCTACTTCGAATCGCTAGGTTTCCCGGATCATCAGCAAGGCAAGTAACACTTTGATCATACCTCTACTACCCAGTTTTATTGCATTAGATCAATCCTTACACATTGCATGATTAGGATCTAATTAAATTGTGGGTTTGGGAAGTAGTTGAGGTAGTACCTATTACCTGTTTATTATCAAACCTTTGGGAGTTACTTCTACGTTTGCTTATTATTGCTATGCTATGCTAGTAGACGTGGATTGGGTGAGTGATATCCATGACAGATGTGAGATTTTTAAATCAATGGTTTATCTAAGGTGGCAACTTAAATACACATCTGGGTGGATTGAGGTACCTGGGTATTCCAGGATTGCCTGTTTTCTTTTGGACCGCCACCCAGGCTCAAAGGGATCATGAGATTATTCATGCTAGAAACTTCCGTGTGCAGCCACAAGCTATTATGGGCTCTAGCATAGTTGACTAAGTCGTGCGAACTCTTACAGTGGTAGACTAGCAGATGTAGGGGATGTAGGTGATACGGTCTACCCATCGTAAGGTGCTAGCGCTTCTGAAAGACCATGTCTCGGTCATCCATTTCTCAAACACCAGGTAGTGCGAGAAATCCAATGGAGGAGATCGAGTCTTGTGGGGAAAAGTGCGCAAACCTCTACAGAGTGTATAAACTAATCATGGTTAGCCGTGTCCCCAGTTATGGACATCTTGAGTATCTAGTACTTGGATTATCATGTGAATCTCAGCATGTTACTATAAAATTTAATTTGATGGGTTTGTTTAATGATGTTACTTAATTGGGATTGAGAATGCTGTCAACCATTCTCAATGTTCAACAACCACCATAATAGTTAAATAAATTTATTCCTTTGAAGTAGGGAAAAATTGGCTTTACGCAAAACTGTAACCATAGAGCTTACCACCAGCCAAATATGCATATAGTATAGTTGTTTCATTCCATTATTCTCTATGTGTTACATTGCCAGCATATTCCATGTGCTGACCCGTTTTCGGGCTGCAACGTTAATGTTGCAGACTTTTCAGATGATGATTAAGGAGTTTTAGGTCGTGGTTCTATACTCAGTGATGCCGTTGGAGTTGATGGACTCACTTATCTTCCAAGCCTTCCGCTGTTATCATTATTAGATGGCCTTAAGCCACATTTATTGTAATAAGATCTCTATTGAGACACTCGATGTACTAAGTGTGTGATTGCTACTCTGTTATAAATCCTTCAAGTATTGTGTGGTGTCAGCATTACTGATCCAGGGATGACACCGGAGCACAGAGATTGGACCGTTCGAGGTCTGGTCGCTACACCAGCAAAAGAAAAAATTCTTCTATGATTTGAGACATTACTTTTGGCATGACCCACATCTTTATAAAGAAGGAGTAGTGATGAGGACATCAATACCATTGTTACACCCACAGCCCCTACTGTTACATATACTGGACCAATTACTAGAGCTCGCGCACGCCAATTAAATTACCAGGTACTTTCGTTTCTTGGTAATGATTCTAATGTTCATGAGATTATGATGCTGCCTAAATTGGATACATTTGTTTTGCTTACAAATGAAGGGCCTAGCTTGGAGAAGGATGAACATTGGAGCAAGAACACGAATGGAGTTGATGTCATGCGCAAGGGGATCAAGAACGGAGTTACAAGTGATGATTTCAGGACTTTGAAGCCGCCATAAGGAGTGCTTGAAGCCTTGGACGAAATATACAAGATGCCACTTCATAATATTCGTCCATAGGCTATCTAGGTGCTGCGTCACCTTATTAATGGGCCAGGTTGGTTTCGGACCCCACCCTCAAGGGCCACGAAATTCCCCTCTCTTCCTCCATATATACAGCCCTTAGGGCGTCGTTTAGACTTGGGTTTTGTTTAGATTAAAAGTTCGCCATAGCTGCAACTTCGCGTACTTCGTTTGTGTCCAACGACCAGACCAGACGTCACAGACCCCACCTTGATCCAATAAAGCTTTCATCTTATATTCCGCAATTATCCAGATTGCAATCTCCAGTTTCTGCTTGTTCTCGTTTGCGCTCGCAGGAAACAGCCCTCGTGGTCAGGTTGATCGTGCTCCGGCGTGGTCAATAACCCCTCGGAAGTTGGTTTAGCGATTGCTAAGGCGCGACGTCTCGCACGTTCGTAGTCGGATCGTCAAGGTCGACTCCCACAGAAAACGATAGCCACCATCTCATCGAAACATCGGGACACCTTTGCCTCTATCAAGTAGATGGTAGTATTAGACGTTGTGTACCTGAGAATGAACAAGGACAAATCCTACGGAAATGTTACTCCGAGGCTTATGGAGGGCATCATGCTGGAGATAGAACTACTCACAAGGTATTGCAATCTGGATTTATTGGCCTACTCTCTTCAAGGATGCCCATAAGTTTGTCTCTTCTTGTGATGAATGTCAAAGAATAGGTAATATCGGTAAGCGTCAAGAAATGACTATGAATTATTCACTTGCCGTTGAACCATTTGATGTTTGGGGATTTGATTACATGGGACCTTTTCCTTCCTCTTATGTTACTAAATGGGTAAAAGCTATTCCAACTAGTAGTGCTGATCACAACACCTCTATTAAAATGCTTAAGGAAGTTATTTTCCCAAGGTTTGGAGTCCCTAGATATTTAATGACTGATGGTGGCTCACACTTTATTCATGGTGCTTTCCGTAATATGCTTGCTAAGTATGATGTTAACCACTGAATTGCATCACCCTATCATCCTCAGTCTAGCAGACAAGTTCTACTTAGCAATAGAGAAATAAAATTAATTTTGCAAAAGACTATTAATAGGTCCAGGAAGAATTGGTCTAAGAAATTAGATGATGCACTTTGGGCTTATAGAACAACATATAAAAATCATATGGGTATGTCTCCTTATAAAATGGTTTATGGAAAAGCTTGTCATTTGCCTCTTGAGTTAGATCATAAAGTATATTGGGTAGTTAAAGAACTCAACTACGATTTCAAACTTGCTAGTGAAAAGAAGTTATTTGATATAAGCTCCTTAGATGAGTGGAGAACCCAAGCTTATGAGAATGCAAAGTTATTCAAAGAAAAGGTTAAAAGATGGCATGACAAAAGAATTCAAAAGCGTGAGTTTAAAGTTGGAGAATATGTTCTTTTGTACAACTCTCGTTTTAGATTTTTTGCAGGAAAGCTCCTCTCGAAATGGGAAGGCCCATACATCATCGAGGAGGTTTACCGGTCTGGAGCCATCAAAATAAATAACTCCGAAGGTACTAACCCGAAGGTTGTCAATGGCAACGAATAAAGCATTATATCTCATGTACGCCTATCAATGTTGAAAGTAATATTATCCAAACTTTGACACTGGAAGAACACATAAAAGAGTCCTTCTGGAACACTCCAGAATCATAAAAATAAAGAGGTACGTGATACGGTAAGTAAACAGACTCCGAATCATCCGTAAAAATATTTTTTATCAGTTGTGGAATATTTTAAAATTTTGGAAATAAAGAAACTTCCAGGAAGCGTCCCCTGGTGGGCACAAGACACCAGGGCGCGCCAGGCTTGCCCGGCGCGCCCAGGTGGGTTGTGCCCACCTGAGACACCCTCTGTACTCCGTTTTTCTACCATATACTTGTCCTCCAAGATAAAAAATCTATATATACTTCCCGAACCTGTTGATCACCATATCGTGAGAAATCCTCTGTTCTCTTTTCTTGCTGTTTCCGGCGTAGTTTTGAAAATATGTCATCCCAAGACTCCGACGGTGAGAGCTATGTCTCACATATCATTGCTGACTTAAAGACCTATGGGGACCTATCTCCTTGGGGTCAAACTACGGATGATGAGGAGGATACTCACTTGATGAGGATCAATGATTCAAGCTCGGAGGAGGAAGATGTTCCTCTACCTCAACCTGGGGATATGCACATAAAATTCAAGAAGCCAGTCTCCCTAAGAGAGCTAACCGGTCTAATAACCGATCTATTCCTTCTCGTTTTCGGCAGAAAACCAAAGGAGATTTATGTGACAAGATCTTGAAGCTGGACTTGGAGGTCAATGATTTAAAAGAGGAAATTGCTCTCCTCAACTACAATATGAAAAAGTTGGAGGCACAGTTGTCCTCACCACCACCATCTTCTTCACCACCAAAGAAGAGTATCGGGTAAGGGCACTCCCCTTGGCTTCCGCCAAGCTTGGGGGAGGTGCCCTGGTGATGAGGACATCAATACCATTGTTACACCCACAGCCCCTACTGTTACATATACTGGACCAATTACTAGAGCTCGCGCACGCCAATTAAATTACCAGGTACTTTCGTTTCTTGGTAATGATTCTAATGTTCATGAGATTATGATGCTGCCTAAATTGGATACATTTGTTTTGCTTACAAATGAAGGCCTAGCTTGGAGAAGGATGAACATTGGAGCAAGAACACGCATGGAGTTGATGGCATGCGCAAGGGGATCAAGAACGGAGTTACAAGTGATGATTTCAGGACTTTGAAGCCGCCATAAGGAGTGCATGAAGCCTTGGACGAAATATACAAGATGCCACTTCATAATATTCGTCCATAGGCTATTCTAGGTGCTGCGTCACCTTATTAATGGGCCAGGCCCATGTAATTTCGAAATACTTAAGTATAGGCTATTTTTAGAGTCCGTATGTGTGGGGAAACAAGAGTTAGGGTTGGTTTCGGACCCCACCCTCAAGGGCCACGAAATTCCCCTCTCTTCCTCCATATATACAGCCCTTAGGGCGTCGTTTAGACTTTGGGTTTTGTTTAGATTAAAAGTTTGCCATAGCTGCAACTTCGCGTACTTCGTTTGTGTCCAACGACCAGACCAAGACGTCACAGAACCCCACCTTGATCAATAAAGCTTTCATCTTATATTCGCAATATCCAGATTGCAATCTCAGTTTCTTGCTTGTTCTTCGTTTGCTCGCAGGAAACAGACCCTCGTGGTCAGGTTGATCGTGCTCCGGCGTGGTCAATAACCCTCGGAAGTTGGTTTAGCGATTGCTAAGGCGCGACGTCTCGCACGTTCGTAGTCGGATCGTCAAGGTCGACTCCCACAGAAAACGATAGCCACCATCTCATCGAAACATCGGGACACCTTAGCCTCTATCAAGTGGTATCAGATTTCCAGGTTGCTCGGTGAGATTTTACAGTTTTTCGTAGATTAGATCGAGTCTGTTCTTCATACCTACAGTCCACGAAAAAAAAGCCACACAAAAAAATTAGGGTTAGTTCATCATATCCGAACCAATCTGAGCCTTTGCATAATCTTTTTAGGGTTTTTGCTTTGTTGAATTTGCAGTTGCATCGTCGTGTCAAGTTGCTGGTCTTAGAGTCTAGTCTTTTAGAGTTTCGAGTTCTGGTCATAAGTTGTCACGCCGCCGCCGCACCATCATCATCGCCCATCTACCACTTTTGCTTATCCGCCACCGCTCTGAATCCGTATCCATATACCACCTACCAATCCGTATCCATATACCACCACCAATCTCTATCCATATACCACCACCGCTACCATATACCACCACCGCTGCCATATACCACAACCATATATCCACCACCAATCCGAGTTCTTCTCATATTAGGTTTGTTCTTGAGATCAATCTCAATTCCGATTCGTGTTTCCTTGCCTGCGTAGGTCTCGGAAAAAAAAGAGTCTGGAGACCCCCGGGCAGTTTTTAGGCCAAAATTTTCATGGGCAAATTTTTTTTTCCCTATCCTATTTTTAGGCTTTTCTGAGTCTTTTGAGCCACGTGCCATCATAGTGATTTTTTGTCGCACTTTTTCGTCGTCGCTGCCCTGATTTCCGAAAAAAAAGTGGAAAAAAAATTTTCGTGCCCATCCTATCAGTTTGACGAGGGAAGAGTTTTGAGACACTCGCCATTATAGTGATTTTTCGCAAAAAAAAGGAGCGAAAAAAAAAAGTTCCAGAGTGTGCTTTTCCCTTATTTACGTGCAGCGCCGTGATTTTGTTAGTGTTCTAGGCTCGCGTCTCTAGCACGGTCTAGCCTAGGACCAGCACAGTACCGTGTTGAGCGTTTATTCAACTTTGCATCTCTGAATCGATTATTGCTGACCCTTTTTGCTACCATACCATAAGCCTTCCCGGCTCCACATACATCTACGTCGTGTGTTTGAGTCTCCCTGGCAATCGCTCTATCCAAGCTTTTGAGAGTTTTGACTATAACGGTTGTCGATCACCGCCTGCTGCTGGGTAAGAACTGGTAAGAATTTGAGATTTGCTTGACGGATTTGTGACACCCGCCACCACCACCACTTGTTAGTAGTCTGTAGGATCATATTCTTGTGTGTTTCTATTGCTACTAACCATGCCAGGATCACAAGCCGACGAGACTGACTGGGAGAACTTGACGAACAAGGAGCTTCATGATACGTTTCAGCAAATGATGAATGGACAGGTGCAAGATGTGATAAACAGATTTGAAGAGGCCATGGAGAAGATAGATGGCATGGAGAAGACGTTTGAAACAAAGCTCGATAACAAGTTTGCTGAATTGCTTTCGCGTTTTCCACCACCACCACCGGCTGCTCCTGCCGCACCTCTGCAACAACAGCAACAACACCGACTACCTCCACGTCGGGAAACAGCCCTCCGCCGAGCGAGCCGTGTCCCTCTTCAGTCGGGCCAAACTGTTGGTGCTGCTGTTGATACTTCTGTGGCTCCTACTGCTGATGTGGAGGAGGATGATTATGTGGGAGATTATGAGGATGAGGTTGATCAAAATCAGAACTACGTGCCACCAACAGCACAGCAACCACCAGGTCGTCCACATGCAAATAATGGCAATGGTAGGGCTCACCCTCAGGTACGAGATCATGACCATCTCCCTAAACTAAAATTGAATATTCCACCATTTGAGGGTAGATATGTTCCTGATATATATCTTACTTGGGAGTTAGAAACTGAACAACGATTTACATGTTTACAATATCCCGAGGAGAGACGTGTTCCTGCTGCTGTTTGTGCTTTTCACTAGTTTTGCATGTGTTTGGTGGTCTGAGCATTGTAGATTATATCCTATTCCGGCTACTTGGGCTGCTTTGAAAACTGCTATGCGTACTCGTTGGGTTCCACCATATTATCAACGTGAATTACTTCAAAAATTGCAGCGCTTAAGACAGGGAAAAAATTCTGTAGAAGAATATTATCAGGAATTACAAACTGGCATGATTAGATGTGGTATTGTTGAGGAGAATGAAGCTATGCTTGCACGTTTTATGGGTGGATTAAATAGAGAGATTCAGACGATTCTAGAGTATAAGGAGTATACTAATATCACTCGTTTATTCCATCTTGCTTGTAAAGCTGAACGTGAAGTGCAGGATCGACAGGCATTGGCGCGGACTAACTTTTCTGCAGGTCGACCTTCATCATGGACACCACGTCCATCTACTTCCACACGTTCTGCTACCCGGCGCCTCCGTCGGCTGCCACCTCCAACCGTGATACAATAAAGCAGGCACAATCACCACTATCTGCCAAGAGCACACCTTCTGGGCCTGCAAAGAGCTCTTCTTCATCCATGGCATCAACAGGGCAAACACATGATATTATTTGTCGACGTTGCAAGGGTGGAGGTCATTATGCGAGAGAATGCCCATCTAAGCGTGTGATGATTGTTACTGAGGATGGTGGGTATGAGTCCGCTAGTGACTATGATGAGGAGACTTTGGCTCTTATTACACGTGACGAACACGGTGGAGACGATTCTGATCATGAGACGCAATACATGGCTCCTGAAGATGCTGACAGGTATGAATGTTTAGTTGCTCAACGTGTTTTGAGTGTGCAGGTTACACAAGCTGAGCAAAATCAGAGGCATAATTTGTTCCATACAAAGGGAGT
>NC_053028.1:226019486-226029648 GCF_003073215.2 Triticum urartu
AACTATCATGGTAAGTTGTTAACATTGAGAGTGTAGACACCCTCTCAATCCCAATTAAGCATCAACATTAGAACCCAACAATATTAATTAGAGTAACATGATGAGATTCACGTGATAATCCAAGTACTAGATACTCAAGTTGTCCATAACCGGGGACACGCTAACCATGATTAGTTTATACACTCTGCAGAGGTTTGCGCACTTTTCCCCACAAGACTCGATCTCCTCCGTTGGGATTCTCGCACTACATGATGTTTGAGAAACGGATGACCGAACATAGTCTTTCAGAAGCGCTAGCACCTTACGAACGGGTAGACCGTACCACCTACATCCCCTACATCTGCTAGTCTACCACTGTAAGAGTTCGCACGACTTAGTCAACTATGCTAGAGCCCATAGTAGCTTGTGGCTGCACACGGAAGTTTCTAGTATGAATAATCTCATGATCCCTTTGAGCCTGGTGGCGGTCCATAAAGAAAAACAGGCAATCGCTGGAGTACCCAGGTGCCTCAATCCACCCAGATGTGTGTTTAAGTTGCCACCTTAAATAAACCATTAATTTAACAATCTCACATCTGTCATGGATACACTCACCCAATCCACGTCTACTAGCATTGCATGGGGATAAGCAAACGTAGAAGTAACTCCCAAAGGTTTGATAATAAAACAGGTAATAGGTACTACCTCATCTACTTCCCAAAATGCACAATTTAATTCGATCCTAATCATGCAATGTTTGAGGATTGATCTAATGCAATAAAACTGGGTAGTAAAGAGGTATGATCAAAGTGTTACTTGCCTTGCTGATGATCCGAGAAACCTAGCGATTCAAAGTAGCAAGCGGCGCACTCCGGGTACTCTATCATAAACAAACAAGCATACAATAAGTACTCATCTAATGCACTGGTAAAAGTCAAATCAAAGAACTAACCAGAAAGTTCAACTCAAGAACTCCGGTTGGCAAAAAGAATCAAATCGAACGAAGCAACGAAAGTCAAACGGCGAAAGAAACAAACTTCGTTTACTATTCTGGATCTAGGTCAAATTTTACAGAAGCAAAAACTTGTTTGAGTTGGTTAAACAGAAAGAGGGTTTCGAGACGAAACTCATCTCTAGGCGCTTGAATCGCCTGATTCCGATAAACGAGCGAAAAGTTATACTAGAACAAAAATCGGATCAGAAATCGCGATCAGAAATAACAGCGGAAAATCCGAGAAAAAGAGAAATGACAAATAGATTAACGAACGAACGTTCGTTATCTAGAGCTAAACGGTGAACGCGTTCGTTAAAACAAACAAATGAGCGAACGCTCGCTAAATAAACTAAATCGAAAAAATGATCTAAAAAACTAATCTAAAAAAACCTAAGGAAGACCGGCGGAAAACCGAACGGTTTTTTAGGGAAAACCGGCGGCGGCGGGGTCAACCTCGGCGGCGGGCGGCGGCATGAGTGGGGCGGCGGCTGCGGGCGGCGTGGCGGCGCGGCGGGCGGCGCGCGGGGCGGGGCGGCGTGCTTAGGGCGGCGGGTAGGGCGGCTGGGTGGGGCTTAACGGGCTCGGGGTCGGCTCCTTATAAAGGCCGGCCCGAAGAGTCCTGGCCGAAACCGGCCCTAAGTCGGTTGCGCGTTTTTTTTAAATAATTACGCAGAAAAACAAATAAAAGAAATACTAAACGGAACTCCAAAAATCCCGAAATAAATTTTCCCCCCTTCTAAAATCAAGACGACAGGATGAACATTTATTTGGGGCCTAAATGCAATTTTGAAAAACACGCATTTTTCCTAAATTCAAATAAAATAGCAAATAACCTCCAAAATAAAATCTTATTTGATTTTATTATTAAATCCTCAATATTTCTTTATTTTGGGAAAGTCATTTTATTCCCTCTCTCATATTTTTTATAAGAAATAATTGAAGATAAAATAAATAAAATCAAATGATCCTATTTTCAAAATTTGAGAAAACTCAAATATGAAAATAACGAAATCCCCAACTCTCTCCGGGTCCTTGAGTTGCGTAGAATTTCTAGGATCAAACCAAAGCAAATAAAATATGATATGCATGATGATCTAATGTATAACATTCCAAATTGAAAATTTGGGATGTTACAAACCTACCCCCCTTAAGATGAATCTCGCCCTCGAGATTCGGGTTGGCTAGAAAATAGGTGAGGGTGGTCCTTCAGCAGATCTTCCTCTCGCTCCCAGGTGGCTTCATCCTCGGTGTGGTGGCTCCACTGAACTTTGCAAAACTTGATAACCTTGCTGCGGGTGACTCGGCTGGCATACTCAAGAATCTTGACTGGTTTCTCCTCATAGGTCAAATCACTATCCAACTGAATCGCTTCCAGCGGCACTGTATCTCTCAGCGGTATATCAGCCATCTCTCGTGGCACTTCTTCAACTGGGAAACGTGGAATACATCGTGAACTCCTGACAATCCTTCGGGCAATCAACTTGTAGGCTACTTCTCCCATACGCTCCAAAACCTTGTATGGTCCTACAAAACGTGGCGCTAACTTTCCCTTAACTCCAAAGCGCTTAACTCCTCGAAGTGGAGATACTCGAAGATAAACTCGGTCTCCGACTTCGTAAACTGTCTCCTTGCGTTTAGAATCTGCGTAGCTCTTCTGCCTGGACTGGGCTACCTTGAGCCTATCGCGAATCAATTTCACCTTCTGTTCAGACTCCTTAATCAAATCCGGTCCAAACAACTGGCGGTCTCCAACTTCATCCCACGACAATGGGGTCCTGCACCTCCTTCCGTACAAGGCTTCGAAAGGGGCCATCTTCAAACTGGATTGATAACTGTTGTTGTAAGAGAACTCTGCATATGGCAAATTGTCGTCCCAACTAGATCTGTAATCTAGCGCACAAGCTCTCAGCATATCCTCCAAAATTGATTGACTCTCTCGGTCTGTCCATCTGTCTGTGGATGAAAAGCTGTACTGAACTCTAGCCTGGTACCAAAGTTTCATGCAACTGATTCCAGAACTTTGAGGTAAACTGGGTTCCTCTATCTGATACAATACTCCTTGGAACTCCATGCAGACATACGATCCTGGTCATGTATATCTTTGCCAACTTAGCACTGGTGTAAGTAGTCTTCACTGGGAATGAAATGAGCTACCTTTGTCAAACGATCGACTACAACCCAAATCGAGTCATAGCCTGAACGAGTTCTGGGCAATCCTTGATAAAATCCATGCCTAGCATTATCCCACTTCCATTCGGGTATTGGCAATGGCTGTAGCAATCCCGCTGGCTTCTGATGCTCTGCCTTTACTCTCTGACATACATCACAAACTGCTACATACTCCGCAATATCCTTCTTCATTCCGGTCCACCAGAAAGTATCCTTCAAATCCAAATACATCTTGGTATTTCCTGGGTATCGAATATGGTGAATCATGGGCTCTGCAGAATTAACTTCCTGATCTCCGGGTCATTGGGCACATAAACACGGTCTTCAAACCATAGGGTATCGTGCTCATCCTCACGAAATCCTTTAACTTTTCCTTTGCTCATCTTCTCCTTTATAGAGGCAAACCTCCTTGTCAGTCTTCTGAGCTTCTCTGATCTTATCCATCAAAGTAGACTGAATCTCCAATGCTGCTACATAGCCTCTCGGAACTATCTCCAAACATAGCTCACGAAGGTCCTCGGCTAACTCCTTCGGTAAATCTCCCGTCATTAGTGTGTTGACATGGCTCTTACGGCTCAAGCGCATCGGCTACTACGTTAGCCTTTCCGGGATGATAATGCAATCTCATATCATAATCCTTGATGAGCTCCAACCATCTCCTTTGCCTGAGATTTTAGCTCCTTCTGTGTGAAAATATACTTCAAACTCTTGTGATCCGTGTATACTTCACAATGGTTTCCAATGAGAAAATGTCTCCAAGTCTTCAATGCATGCACTACGGCTGCTAACTCCAAATCATGCGTGGCATAATTCAACTCATGAGGCTTAAGCTGTCGTGAGGCATATGAAACAACTCTTCCCTCCTGCATAAGCACTGCTCCAAGTCCTCGACGTGAAGCGTCGCAATACACCTCATAATCCTTGTTCTGATCCGGCAAAATCAACACTGGTGATGTAACCAAACGTTTCTTCAACTCCTGGAAACTGGCCTCACATTCCTCAGTCCATTTGAACTTGGTATCCTTCTTCAACAACTCCGTCATAGGCTTCGCAATCTTTGAGAAATTTTCAATAAATCTCCGGTAGTATCCTGCGAGTCCAAGAAAACTCCGGATCTCTCCAACTGTTGTTGGTGCTTCCCAATTTGTCACAGTGTCAACCTTGGTGGGATCTACTGCTATACCTTCTCCGGATATATAACGTGTCCGAGGAATCCAACTTCCTTCAACCAAAACTCACATTTGCTAAACTTGGCATATAACTGATGTTCTCTGAGCTTCTCAAGTACCAAACGCAAATGTTCCTTATGCTCCTCTTCATTTTCGAGTAAACCAGAATATCATCAATGAACACTACGACGAACTTATCCAAAAACTCCATAAACACTTTGTTCATCATGTTCATAAAATATGCAGGTGCGTTAGTCAGACCAAATGACATAACGGTATACTCGTACAGCCCATACCTGGTGGTAAAAGCCTCTTAGGTATATCCTGTTCTCGAATCTTCAACTGATGGTATCCTGATCGCAGATCGATCTTGGAAAATACCTTAGCTCCTTGCAATCGATCAAACAGATCATTGATCATCGGTAGTGGGTACTTGTTCTTGATTGTTACTTCATTCAATCCTCGATAATCAACAACCATCCTTAACGATCCATCCTTCTTCTCCACTAGAAGTACTGGCGATCCCCAAGGCGAAGAACTTGGGCGAATATAACCTTTATCCAGTAACTCTTAATCTGCTTCTTAATCTCCTCCAAATCCTTTGCGGGCATCTTATGGTCTCTTAGATATTGGCCCTGTGCCTGGCAAAAGCTCAATCAAAAACTCAATATCTCTATCCGGTGGCATGCCTGCACTCTCTGGGAAATACGTCATGGACTCCTTCACCTGGTACTTCCTCTGTACACTTGTTAGAATTTACTTGAGTCCTCTTTGGCACATGCGGGATACATACTTGATCCTTCTTCCTTCTGGCGTTGTAAGCAAAATTGACTTACTGGCGCATTCAATGTTCTCCTTCATACTTCGATAACCAATCCATGCCTAATATCACATCCAATCCTTGAGATTCCAATACTATTAGGTCCGAGGGAAATACATAGTTACCAATCCTTAATGGTAACCGATCACACCATAGACTAGCCATATACTCTGCTCCAGGTGAGGTTACTAACATGGGTGACCTAAGGGCTTGGGTTGGCAGTTATACTTATCCACAAATCCCCTTGATGTATGAATGCGATGCACCAGTATCAAAAGAACGAGTGCAGTAAATGACTTAACCAAAAACTTACCTATTACTGCATCTGGCTGAGCTTCAACCTCCTCCACGTTTAACGTGGTTCACCTGTCCCTATTGAAAGGGTTCGGCTTCTTCCAGAGCTTCCATTGCCATTTCCATTTTGGTTCAGGACTCATTGGCATAATGTCCGTCTTCTGCACTTAAAGCAAGTGACTTGGCAAGGTGTCTCATGCTGTGCGGTACTACGTGTGACGCCCTCGATTCAATCGTACACTAATCATACACGCAAATGTGTACGATCAAGATCAAGGACTCACGGGAAGATATCACAACACAACTCTAGACACAAATTAAAATAATACAAGCTTTATATTACAAGCCAGGGGCCTCGAGGGCTCGAATACATAAGCTCGAATACACAAGAGTCAGCGGAAGCAACAATATCTGAGTACAGACATAAGTTAAAGTTTGCCTTAAGAAGGCTAGCACAAAAGCAACAACGATCGAAAAGGCAAGGCCTCCTGCCTGGGAGCCTCCTAACTACTCCAAATCGTCAGCGGTCGTCACGTAGTAGTTGGCACCCTCGGGGTAGTAGTAATCATCAGTGGTGTCGTCTGGCTCCTGGAATCCGTCATCTGGTCACAACAATCGGGTATGGGGGAAAAAGTAGCAAAGCAACCGTGAGTACTCATCCAAAGTACTCGCAAGACTTACATCAGATCTAAACTAAGTATGCTATATCAAAGGAATGGGTTGTATCTGTTGGACTAAACTGCAGAATGCCAGAAGAAGGGGAAAGCCTAGCCTATCGAAGACTAGCATCTTCTGGAAACCACCATCTTGCAGCAACAGGAGGGAGTAGAGTAGCATAAAGTAAAGTAGTAGTGTTATCAACCTCGGCCAGAGATCCTTTCTCGATCCCTGCGAGAAAGCAATCCCAGAGCCATACTATCCAGTTATTCTCATCAGTCTCATCTCCATGTCTCTCAAGTATCCAGTTCTAGTTGTATCGATCGGGATACAACTCCAAGTGTCCGTTACCGTAGGACAGGCTATCGATAGATGTTTTCTTCCTGCAGGGGTGCACCAACTTACCCACCATGCTCGATTAACTCCGGCCGGACACACTTTCCTGGGTCATGCCCTGGCCTCGGCCAAACAATACGCCGCAACCCGACCTAGGCTTAATAGAGAGGCCAGCACGCCGGACTAAACCTATGCCCCCAGGGGTCATGGGCCATCTCCCCGGGAACTCCTGCATGTTGCGTACGGCCGGTGAGCAGACCTAGCTACCTCCTTCAACAAGGCAGGTGCTTACGCAGTCCAACCCGGCGCGCGCGCTCAGTCGCTGACGTCTATTAAGCTTCGGCTGATGTATACGACGCAGAACGCCCATACTATGCCCACGTGATGGTTAGTGCTATCAGGCCAGAGGCCCCTCGGATCAAATATCCAAATCGTAGTGGATTAGGAACGCGCGGTAACAAGCAGAGACTCACGAAAGATGTGACCCCGTCGCCCCGTCTCGAGTACTTGCGGCAAGGGCTAAGAATGCCCGGCCATGCCTCGTAAGTATCTCGCGGGCACCTTCCAGGTCAACCCGACTCCACATCACTCGCTATTAAGCTCGCGCGGGTACCCCTCAGGGCCGACCCGTCTTTAGTAACATGGCTCAGTGTAAAGTCATAGTAACCATAGTAACTGTGTGTCTAACACCAAGGGGAAAACGAGGAATCACCCCCGGTGAATTCCACTCGATGTTATCATCAAGGTGAACGTAAGAGGATCCACCCTCGAGGTTCACACTTGAGGGGTTGCACGACAGAGCGTAACGGAAGTGGTTAAGGAGGAAATCACCCTCGATGACCTGACCGTATAGCTACACTACAGAGAGTCTCATCAGGAGTGATGTAAGAGGTTCCACCCTCGGCACTCGATGGTAACTCTTGCAGAGTCGTACAAGGGGGTGATGTGCGGTGTCGGGGCCTGGACGTCGATCACGTTGATCGAGTCATCGAACATAAAGCGGGGCAACTGGGACAAGGTGGGGGGTCACTGATGGAGCACTAACCAACCTATACTAAGCAGTTTAGGATAAGCAGGTAAGGTATGAAAGCAGGTAACAACAACAGGCTATGCATCAGAGTAGGATGAAACATACAGCAGTAGCAGTTCTAATGCAAGCATGAGAGGGAAAGAAATGGGCGATATGGGAATGCTCAAGGGGGGGGTTCTTGCCTGGTTGCTCTGACAAGGAAGGGGGTCGTCGTCAACGTAGTCGATCACAACGGTAGCATCGGTCTCGAGGTCTACCGGAGAGAAGAGGGGGAAGAAATAGTAAATATAAAGCAAACATAGCACCACAAAGCATAACATGGCAATAAGATGTGTCGGGTGTGACCTAACGCGGTAGGAGGTGATACCGGCGAAGGGGGGAAACATCTGAGAAAGTATCCCCGGTGTTTCGCGTTTTTGGACAGATGAACCGGAGGGGGAAAAGTTGTGTGTTCGCTATGTTAGGGAGGCATGGCGGACGAATGGGCTGCGTATCCGGGTTCGTCTCGTCGTTCTGAGCAGCTTTCATGTACAAAGTTTCTCCATCCGAGCTACGGTTTATTTTATATTTATTTTAAAAGATTTAAAAAAAATTCGGATTTATTTAATTATTTAAATTCAACATTATCCAGAACAGTGCATGCTGACGTCAGCATGACATCAGCAGTTAATGTTGACCGTTGACCTGGTCAACCTGACATGTGGGTCCAGTGGGACCCACCTGTCATTAACTATTTAGGTTAATTAGGGTTTAGGTTAATTAGTTAGCTTAATTTGTTATTTAGTTTAATTAAACAAAATTAATTAGGTTAATTAATTCTTCAATTAATTAATTAATTAATTATTTTATTTTTTAAAACTTTTTTTATTTAACCGTTCCAGGGCAGGCCCCACATGTCATAGGCCCAAAGGGTTCTATCGGGCGCCGGGTGCAGCGGCAAACGGGCGCCTGGAGCGGGGCTGCGCGGACGGGAGCAGAGGCCGGTGCGCGAGGAGCTGCGGGAAGGCGAGCAGCGGAGCTCGGCAGGGGGCGCGCGGGAGGCTAGCGGCAATAGCAGGGGGCGTGGCTGCGGGCGGCGTTGGCGAGCGCGATGGCACAGCCGTGGAGGGGAGGTGCGGGTGGCGGTGGCGCGGTGACCGTGGGGCGACGGGCACGGGGCGGCCGGCGTGGAGCAAGCGATGCAGGGCGCGAACTATGGCGACGGTGAGCGCGGCCAGACGCGGCGTCGGGCGCACGGTGCACATCACAGGGGGGAAGCTCGCGCACGGGGGAGGAAGAGAGGGGGAGGTGCGGTGCTCACGGCGGGGCGCAGGGACTAAGACAGCGGGCCCGGGGAGGATTCGAGGTCGCGTCCGGCGAGGAGGAGACGAGGACGACGTGCGGCGGCGGTGGGCGTTGAGGCGCCGGCGAGGTCCGACGGGGTCGGGGTCGGTGACGAGGCAAGTCCGCGGCGTCAGGAGGGCGCCGCACGAGGGAGAGCAGGGGCGCAGAGGAGGCCCTGGGGGCGGCACCGGCGCCGGCTGCGATGGTCGTAGCAGAGTGGTGGCTTGCGTCGGGCGCGGCCATGCGGAAGGAGGGGATCGAGCAGCGGCGCTCCTCCCCCAGGCACGATGCTTGCGTGTGTGTGTGCGTGTGTTGCGTGTGGTGGCGACGGTGTGGGTGAACGAGGGAGCGGATGGGGATCGTGGGGGTAATGGGGATTAGGGTTACGGTGGGGGTGGGGATAAGGAGAGCGAGGTGGGACGGCTTGGTGGGTTGGGCCGGTTGGTCTGGGTGGCCGAAGCCCAAGTGGGGCAGGGGCTCTCCCTCTCTCTCACCTCTTCTTTTTCTTATGAAAACTTTTCTGTTTTCATTTAACAATAGCCTTTTACATTTTCTTTTGCAATAATTACCTTTTGAAAAAATGTGCCACTGGTAAAAACAAATACTAGGGGAAGTGGTGCACTACCACCATAAGCTTGGGATTTATTTGAATCCATTTGGAATTTTCCTAACTGGGAAGGCATTTTAAAATGCTGATTTGCTCTGTAATAGTTGCTTATGTCCACCTTATCATTGTAGTGAAGTGGTTTTCCCTTAACAATAAATTGTTTTGGAATATTTGCTAAAGGATGAACATTTTTCCAGCAACTTTGTGCAACTTGAAATTTTCACTTTGAATTCGAATTGGATTCAGAGAAGGAATTTGAAATGAGATATTAATCCAATATGATTAAGCTTTGTAAATCAAGATGACTTGGCATTGATCATAAGGGATTACTGTAGTGTGATGCTGGGGACGTTACAAATCTCCTCCACTACAAGAAATCTCGTCCCGAGATTTAAGTACGGAAGTAAGGATTAACTTCGAAAGAACTGACCCTTATATGGTTAATTATCTGGTAAGCAATTCACTGAATGTGGCAGAAGTGTCTCTCGAGTTGAAACTTAAGAAAACATCGAGAGCAAAAGATGAAGGTACAATAGGAAGTTTCAAGCGAATGGACAAACCATCGATGCCTGAACAGAGTCTGATAAGGGGGTTCAGAGCATCAGGAATAGATCATCTCTCGGTCGGTGGCTCGTGACAACACACAAAGCCAAGAGCAGATGATACTTCGGAATAAAGGATATACAGGAGAGTCAGGTTCCGATCCTGTGGAACTGTGGGTTATGGGCCCACCATGTGGGTTAAAAGTAGGAAGGGTGCTGACGTCTTGCACGGTTATGATAGC
>NC_053028.1:226030648-226049530 GCF_003073215.2 Triticum urartu
GTTTAGCGAGTTTTGGATTTACTAGAATTTAAAAACCAGTGTTCTAATCTCTTGCCGGCAATCAACGGTGCCCCGGTGTTTGAAATTCATTCCCATTTCTTGCATGGGACCTAAGCATGCACCCAAGGACGATTTGATTTTTCAACCAATTTATATGCACTGGAGCATGTGCATGTAGTTCAAATTTGAATTATGCACATAAAATGCATTGAAAACTCAGTTAATGCATAAAAATGTCCAAACGAACCCGAAAAATCACAAAAATTCACACAACACTCCTGTTGTTCTATGTTGACACGAGAAAAAAAATTGAAAGCAATAAGAGGCAATGGATATCGTTTCGTCCCCAAAGGTGGGACGTTCCCTACCGAAAACCATCATGCTTGTTGTGAGAAGCTCCGGTTTGTGAGAAGCATATACCCAAACCTGCCCCAAATGGGACAAAATTTGTACCACCATGTTGATGCTGCTCCATGATAGCATGCCAAGTTTCATGAATTTCAGACGAGTTTTGGATTTACTAATTTAAAAACCAGGCATCTCAATGTTTTGCCGGCAATCAACGGTGCCCGGTGTTTGAAATTCATTCCCATTTCTTGCATGGGACCTAAGCATGCACCCAAGGACATAGATTTGATTTTTCAACCAATTTATATGCATGAGCATGTGCATGTAGTTCAAATTTGAATTATGCACATAAATGCATTGAAAACTCAGTTAATGCATAAAAATGTCCAAACGAACCCCGAAAAATCACAAAAATTCACACAACACTCCAGTTGTTCTATGTTGACACGAGAAAAAAAATTTGAAAGCAATAAGAGGCAATGGATATCGTTTCGTCCCCAAAGGTGGAAAGTTCCCAGCCGAAAACCATCATGCTTGTTGTGAGAAGCTCCGGTATGTGAGAAGCATATACCCAAACCTGCCCCAAATGGGACAAATTTTTTACCACGGCATGTTGATGCCGCTCCATGATAGCATGCCAAGTTTCATGAATTTCAGATGAGTTTTGGATTTACTAGAATTTAAAAACCAGGCATCTCAATGTTTTGCCGGCAATCAACGGTGCCATAATGTTTGAAATTCATTCCCATTTCTTGCATGGGACCTAAGCATGCACCCAAGGACAAAGATTTGATTTTTCAACGAATTTATATGCACGGAGCATGTGCATGTAGTTCATGACACATTCATCATTATCATATTTCTTAGCATGATCAATGTAGTTGACATAGTATTTGTGGCAAAGCCACCATTCATAATTCTTTCATACATGTCACTCTTGGTTCATTGCATATCCCGGTACACCACCAGGCATTCATATAGAGTCATCTTTGTTCTAGTATCGAGTTGTAATCATTGAGTTGTAAATAAATAGAAGTGTGA
Organism: Triticum urartu; assembly: GCF_003073215.2. Classification (NCBI taxonomy): domain Eukaryota; kingdom Viridiplantae; phylum Streptophyta; class Magnoliopsida; order Poales; family Poaceae; genus Triticum; species Triticum urartu. The sequence goes on from NC_053028.1 coordinate 226,032,038, forward strand.
TGATCATCATTATTAGAGCATTGTCCCAAGTGAGAAATAAAAAAAAAAGGCCATAAAAAAGAAGGCCAAAAGAAAGGCCATAAAAAGAAAAGGCCCAAAAAATGAGAGAAAAAGAGAGAAGGGACAATGTTACTATCCTTTTACCACACTTGTGCTTCAAAGTAGCACCATGATCTTCATAGTAGAGAGTCTCTCATGTTATCACTTTCATATACTAGTGGGAATTTTTCATTATAGAACTTGGCTTGTATATTCCAACAATGGGCCTCCTCAAGTGCCCTAGGTCTTCGTGAGTAAGCAAGTTGGATGCACACCCACTAGTTCCTTTTGTTGAGCTTTCATACATTTATAGCTCTAGTGCATCCGTTGCATGGCAATCCCTACTCCTTGCATTAACATCAATCGTGGGCATCTCCATAGCCCATTGATTAGCCTCTGATGTGAGACTTTCTCCTTTTTTGTCTTCTCCACATAACCCCCTCATTATATTCTATTCCACCCATAGTGCTATGTCCATGGCTCGCGCTCATATATTGCGTGAAAGTTTATAGGTTTGAGATTACTAAAGTATGAAACAATTGCTTGGCTTGTCATCGGGGTTGTGCATGATGAGAGCATTCTTGTGTGACGAAAATGAAACATGACTAAACTATATGATTTTGTAGGGATGAACTTTCTTTGGCCATGTTATTTTGAGAAGACATAATTGCTTAGTTAGTATGCTTGAAGTATTCAATTTTTATGTCAATATGAACTTTTGTCTTGAATCTTTTGGATCTGAATATTCATACCACAATTAAGAAGAATTACATTAAAATTATGCCAAGTAGCACTCCGCATCAAAAATTCTCTTTTTATCATTTACCTACTCGAGGACGAGCAGGAATTAAGCTTGGGGATGCTTGATACGTCTCCAACGTATCTATAATTTTTGATTGCTCCATGCTATATTATCTACTGTTTTGGACTATATTGGGCTTTATTTTCCACTTTTATATTATTTTTGGGACTAACCTATTAGCCGGAGGCCCAGCCCAGAATTGCTGCTTTTTTGCCTGTTTTCAGGTTTCGAAGAAAAGGAATATCAAACGGAGTCCAAACGAATGAAACCTTCGGAAACGTGATTTTCTCATCAGATAAGATCCAGGAGACTTGGACCCTCCGTCAAGAAAGCCAGCCACGAGGGTGGAGGGCGCCCCCCAGGGCGCGCCCCCTGCCTCGTGGGCCCCTCGAACTCCACCGACGTACTTCTTCCTCCTATATATCCACGTACCCCCAATGATCGGGGACTGAGCCAAAAACCTAATTCCACCGCCGCAACTTTCTGTATCCACGAGATCCCATCTTGGGGCCTGTTCCGGAGCTCCGCCGGAGGGGGCATCGATCACGGAGGGCTTCTACATCATCATCCAAGCCTCTCCGATGAAGTGTGAGTAGTTTACATCGGACCTACGGGTCCTATACGCTTAGTAGCTATGATGGCTTTGTTAGCCTCGACACCTGAAGAATTGAATGCCATATCTTATCTTAATAATGAAGATCCTTACACAAGTAGCCAAGCGGCTCAAAACCACTACTTGTCGTTCAAACTAGGACGACAGCTTACCGCTATCCAGAGAAGTAAGAAGCGAGGATTCGAAGATCTCACACGGCGATGTTTAAGATATATTCCGCGGAGGCACCGAATGATAAGGTGACGTATTCATATTAAGAGCTCTAAGGATCTCCATCTACCTGGCATAAAGGTTGAGAGAGGTCGATGGTAGTTGAGAGATTACTCTGGCGGATCATCTTTTAGTATATATTGGTTTGATACGGGAGGAAATAGATTGAAGATGAAATGAGAATATCATATAGACCGTCGTCTATACGAATATCGTCGTGAGAAAATCTCTCCATTATTTGAAATATCACGAATATTGGTTGGCCGACCTCGTAGATCTGGTCTTTCGATCTCTCTCCAGATAGTCGCTTGGAGAGAGCGTCTTGACTTGAGAGTTTCGCATCTATGATCTAACCGTAGAATCTGCCTACCAGAGAAATGAATGCCTATGCGAAAGGAGATAGCCAGAGACAACGATATGTCATTCCCAAATTGAATATTGGATGTCTACCAAGACCTACCCCTCTTAAAGATGCGAATCCCGCCCCAGGTCGAGAGTAGAGTTGGACTAGAAAAGATAGGGTGAAGTGGTAGATCCCTTAGAGTCAAGACGATCTTCGTATTGTTGCCATCAGGATATACAAGCATGGGTTTTATCATCTGACATCATGTCATCTTGCTTAAAGCGTTACTCTGTTCTATGAACTTAATACTCTAGATGCATGCTGGATAGCGGTCGATGTGGAGTAATAGTAGTAGATGCAGGCAGGAGTCGGTCTACTTGTCTCGGACGTGATGCCTATATACATGATCATACCTAGATATTCTCATAACTATGCTCAATTCTGTCAATTGCTCAACAGTAATTTGTTCACCCACCGTAGAATACTTATGCTCTTGAGAGAAGCCACTAGTGAAACCTATGGCCCCGGTCTCTTTCTCATCATATCAATCTCCATCACTTTATTATTTGCTTTTTTACTTTGCCTTTTACTTTTCACTTTGCATCTCTACCAAAAATACCAAAAATATTATTATCATCTCTATCAGATCTCACTTTCGTAAGTGACCGTGAAGGGATTGACACTACATCGTGTTGCGTCTGAGCTATTGTTTCTTGCTGTCTGCACCTCCATATAGTCGTGTTGAGAGTCATTAGTTACGAGGGGAGCCTCTGTGCACATCTGACAGCCGGCTTCGCAGTAGCGGCACGGTACGCTTAGCGGATCTCCGCCAGCGGGATCTGGACCGTTGAACATTCTTCAGTCTGAGAAACTATGTATAGGTTCATCCATCAAAAACACCACATGGCGAGAGTAACCTACTGGTACGACACCTATCCCAACCTTATATAGCGACTTCGCCATACGTTGCTAAGATTTAGAGGCTGCCACTCATACCCTATTACACGTCTGTGGCGCAAATCCCTAACTTTCCACAACGAGATAGAGTCGTCTCGAAGAGGAATGTACCTCAGGTGGTTCTGAGAGAATATTCTTCTGCTCTACTACTATCAGCGAGAGAATACACAGATCTGCTTAAGCGTTTACGAAGCAGTTCGTATCTCTCTATCTCCTGCGCGGTAGACTCTCGCGCCTAACTCTCCTCCGCGCAGCGAGTACCATCTTCTCGCAGCCTCCAACTTAACTCTCCGTTCACTCCGTCACATCCAAAAGAATTGCTATGGTCCAGAGAGACATGTGACGTCTCCAACTTCGTGCTTCGCCTTCCCATACGGGTCCTGCACCTCTTAGCGTATACAACCTTCGAAAGCGTCCCAGCTCTCTATAACTGGTGAGATAAAACTGTCTTCATAGGAGTATCATCCTCATAGGCCCTCCCCAAAATCCTGAAGAGACGCAAAAGCGTCCGCATGACGACAATCATAAAGTTATCCGCGCCTCCAAGGCATAGATCGCAGATAAATCATAGCTGCATGCAAGCTCTCAGGACATAGGGCCGCTAGAAATCGGTGTTGAGGCCTGCGCGACGCGTCCCCTCGATGTAATGATCACTATGGCGATAGAGGCCCCAGTCAATCGCTCTGTCGGATGAAAGCATGTCTCCTGGACAACTTAGAGCCTAATTTCCTAAAGTTCAGTGCAACTGAGTACCCAAACTTTGCATGATCAGACACTGGCTCTCCCTCTATCTGATACGAACGAGTCCTTAAGCCAATACGGAACTCACTGCAGAACAACTTGATCCAAATTACGATGAAGAGAGCTGAAGTACGTCACCTCTTGCACAACTCATTACACCTTCCGGAGGCAGTCACCATGCTTAACGAATAAAATGTGCTTAACGAATACAATGGGCTTTGGCATAAGCCGAACCTAATCCACTACATGTGCATCCCGTCTCATATCGGAACTCGAATGACCCGCGGCATGCCTTCATGGGCGAAGGTAGTTCGCCTGTGACTATATGAGATGAACTAATAGCCATCTTCATAGCCACCTTCCAATTCTGGTATCGCACACAAGAGCTGGTACAAACACTGCTAGGATAGTTCGCATGCATCCTGCTAGCGCTGCTTCAAGGTACGCATGTAAAGTTTCGAACCATCTCGAGCAGAACTACCGCAACATAATCGAGCTCACACAGATTAGTATCCGCAATATCCTTCTTATTCGGTCCATCCCAGGGAGACGTTCCTTCACATCCAAATAACACCGGTATTTGAAAGCCACAGGGTAGACACAGACAGCAAAGACGGATTGAAAAAAATCATAGTTCATCATGCCAAGAAGATGTCTACATGTTCCCACTGAGCTAATTCTTCTTATTGGATTAAAACAGGCTTCGTTATTAGCGACGACTGCCCAGTCTGCAGAAATTTCCGAACTCAAGCGGAAAATGGAGTGAGCCGAGGAGGACCTAGTCCTTGTTAACATGCGGCTTGACCAGGCGTAAGGTAGAAGATACATCTTAGTTTATGCCTTTTTATGTCCGTGTTTATTATGGAAATTCAAGAGCTGCAGTGTGCATGTTTCTACAGATGGTGCCGCCGCAGTGGAAACCCTCAGGGGAGAGCTTGCTCAAGCCAAGGAGCAAGCAAGGGTAAGAAAGGCGGCGGCTACTGACTTGACGGCCGAACAGGCTGCTCGGCGCCGTTTTGAGGAACGGGTGACCGAGATGGATCAAAAACTGAAGGGCACTGCCGCCAAGTGCGTGTCCTTGGAAACAGAAAATAAGGCGAAGGGGAATGAACTCGCCAAGGCCCTTCAATATGCTTCGGAGGCACGGTCTGAATCCCTCATAGCACGCGAGGAAATCCGTCAAGCCGGTTAGATAGCAGCTGGTAAGCATTTTCTTTTACAAGATAAATTTGGGGACCAGAAGTATGCCTTGCTTAATCGACTGTGGAGTTCTCCAGACGCATATGCGGATCTGCCGACGAGTGCTGCAGACGCTGCCCAATTCTTCCAGACCCAGGAGGGGTACGAGTCGAAGAAGCCCTTCTGGTCGTAGTTTGTGGAGAAGGAGCGTCCCCTACTGCTAAAGGACCAGATGGCGCAATGGGCAGAGCTGCATAAGATGTCCAGCGCGGCCATGAAGGAAGTCATAGTCTGGTTGTGGCTGGTTAATGCCATTCCGGATAGCTACTTCGGCCTCGTGCGGCGTCTCGTCAATGCACTGTCCCGGATTGACGCCGTCAAGAGGTGGTCCTATATAGAAGGAGCGCGTATGGCTTTCCCCTGTGTCAAAATGCACTGGGTGAAAATGAATGCCGAAAAGGTGGCAGTTGAGGGTCTTCCAGAAAGCAAGGCCCACCGCACACCGGAGCGCTATTTTGAGGACGTGCTAAAAGGTGCTCACCTTGTAGAGGGCCAATTCTCCAAGTACGTAGTGTTCGAATAAAAGAGTTCGAACTATCCAGGGATTTGTATTATGAACTAAGTATTTTGTAATATATTCATTCCTTGATGAAAAGTTTTTATCCTCCTGTGTGGCCGTTTATTATATCTGAGAGTTCCCAGTCATAGGCTTTAGCCCCTATGTAGATGCTACTGGGGTGTTCGGAATTGTACATAAGTACACTTAACCCAACGTATTGGTCCTTGAAGGAGGAGTCAGTGCGGCGAACCAGGCAATCAGACTATTCGGTTTTATTACTCTCACTTAGCTATAGGAGTTTGACAATGGGTCTACTAGGTAGCCCCTGGTATGTACGCGGCTACCCTGATGTGGATGCATTACATATGTGACCGGGAAACGGTCCTTCGTGTAATACGGAAAAATTGCTAAGGATTGTAATGAATCGCCAAGTGTTCGAATAGCTCTCGCCGCATCATGACAGTTAGTTTTCGGCTTTCTCTACTGAGGTGCTTAACCGGACTAACCAGAAACACAATTGCAGCAGTTCTCCCTTTACTACCCTAGCCGATCAGACGGAACGTAAGGTAGCAAGCACAGGAACCGGGCAACCCAACTATTGACCAAAGACATGATTCGGAGCCGATGCATATAATGCTGAGCTCGGGAAGACGAATTGTGCCGTAAAGTTGTTCAGACTTTTGTTTGGCAACACATATGTTGCCTTATAGAGCCCCTAGCAATTTTATGCCAAGGTGTGTGCGTGAGACCACTTAACAGGCGGAATAATGTCTATAAAAATGATACCGAACAAGAATTTTGGTTCACTGAAATCTGATTGTTACATCAAAACGTATTTTACATGCCGACGGTCTAGGGCTAAGGGAAAAGCTCTATACAGGTTCTTGAGCGAAGTTGTGGTCTGCAAAATGCTTTGCAGCTTCCTGCCACAGGTCTGCGGCGCTTTCACCCAAATAAGAAAGATTCCTTTAAAGGAATGGTCTTCAGCCATGTATACGGAACCGGACTCAGAAATAGTCCTCGTGGGTCTGAAGAATGAGTAGGTTTTGATTCACTTGTGGTAAAAAAGAAAGGATGATTAAATAAAGAGGAAGGCTGTATAAGGCCGAATCTTTTTATAGGCCTATTCCTATATTGCCTCCGCCAATGCCCAAGGTATTTTGAGTGCATAGTTGTGCATGCGCGGTACAAATTCCGCTAATGTACGTGGCGGTCGACGGAGGCTAGGCCGCTAATCCAGCCTTGAAGTTGCCGGACTGTCGGCATGTAGGACTGACTGGTCTTGTGTGGAGAAGTCTGGTGGCCTAATAGCCAAGGAGATGTGCGGCTTGATCGGGCCGCTTTGTACTTCGGCCGCAATGATCGTTGTATGCTCCTCACTAAGGAGGGAGCGCTCCATGTTTCCATTGATTGTAATGACGCCACGTGGACCGGGCATCTTGAGATTCAAATAGGTGTAATGCGGGACCGCATTGAAGCGGGCAAAAGCATTTCGTCCGAGCAGTGTGTGATAGCTTCTGTGGAAGGGGACGATGTTGAAGATCAAGTCTTCGCTTCGGAAGTTGTTCGGCGAGCCGAAGACTACTTCCAGCGTGATTGAGCCCGTACAGTGGGTCTCTTTTCCAGGTATTACTCCTTTGAAGGTAGTTCTAGTGGGCTTGATTCTTGATGGATCAATGCCCATTTTGCGGACAGTGTCTTGATAAAGTAGATTGAGACTGCTGCCGCCATCCATGAGGACTCGCGTAAGGTGGAATCCACCGATGATTGGATTGAGAACCAGAGCTACCGAACTTCCGTGATGGATACTGGTTGGGTCGTCCTTTCGATTGAAGGTGATCGGACAAGCTGACCATGGGTTAAATTTGGGGGCGACTGGCTCTATGGCATAGACGGTCCGTAGTGCACGTTTGCGCTCCATCCTAGGGATATGTGTGACATATATCATATTCACCATTTTTACCTCGGGAGGAAATTGCTTCTGTCCCCCTGTGTTCGGCTGACGAGGCTCTTGGTCATCGTCGTCGCTTGGCGATTTTTTCCCTTGTGTTCAGCATTAAGTTTTCCGGCCTGCTTAAAGACCCAACAATTTCTGTTGGTATGATTGGCAGGTTTATCGGGGGTGCCATGAATCTGGCAAGGCCGATCCAGTATTCTGTCTAGACTGGATGGGCCATCTCTGTTTGCCTTGAATGGCTTTTTTCGTTGACCGGGTTTGGGGCCGCTGAATCCAGCGTTGACCATCATGGCTTGGGCTCCTTCATTATTGTTTCGACGCTTGTGCTTGTCGCATCATGGCTTGCCATTGCCGTCCCTGGTTTCGATGGTACCAGGGTCGCTGGTGCTATTGCTTCTGCGAGCAAGCCAGCTATCTTCTCCCGCGCAAAAATGGGTCATCAGTGCGGTGAGGGCTGCCATGGACTTTGGCTTTTCTTGGCCGAGGTGTCGGGCAAGCCACTCGTCTCAGACACTATGTTTGAAGGCCGCGAGGGCTTCTACGTCCGGACAATCCACAATCTTGTTCTTTTTTATTAGGAACCTTGTCCAAAGCTGTCGGGCCGATTTCCCGGGTTGCTGGATTATGTGGCTAAGGTCATCGGCATCTGGGGGCTGAACATAGGTACCTTGGAAGTTGTCTCTGAATGCATGCTCCGGGTCTTCCCAGCTACCGATAGAATTTTCTGGTAGACTGTTCAGCCAGTGCCATGTTGGTCCCTTAAGTTTGGGGGGAAGGTATTTGATGGCGTGTAGATCGTCACTGGGAGCCATGTGAATGTGGAGAAGAAAGTCTTCAATCCATACTGCGGGATCTGTTGTGCCATCGTATGATTCGATTTTCATGGGTTTGAACCCTTCTAGGAACTGGTGCTCCATTACCTCATCGGTGAAGCATAGGGGGTGTACGGCGCCCCTATATCGGGCTATGTCACGGCGCAGTTCGGATGAAGTCTGTATGCGGTTTTCAGCCGGGGCGTGGTTGTACTTACTGCGCCGGGATTGGTAACCGCCCTCTCACGTCGGAGCGTGCCCCCGCGATCCATAGATTGATCTAGTCTGACCTGCTCTATTTTCCAAGTCCTGTCGTAGGTCACATGTGTATCCCGAGCTATTGTTTCTCTGCTTTTACGACGAGGTGGAGCGGGGTGATGTTCGGCTTGAGCTGCCCTTCTGCCCTGGCCACGTGGTGGTCGGTTGGGTCCATATCTGCGGGCGGTATGGGCTCCAGCGCCTCGTCGTCAAATTGGGGTAGCAGCTTATGCTTCAGGTAACTCTTTATTGGGGGTTCGAGGCCGTACTCTTCGGCTGCCAGGACATTAGCCCATCTGTCGTTGAGCAGATCTTGGACAGCTTGAAGCTGTTGCTGCTTCTTTTTAGGCATCTAGCCATTGCTATTATCCGGTGCTTAAAGCGCCCTTGTTCAAGGGGTTCCTCTGGCATGATAAAATCTTCATCGCCGAGGCTCACGTCGTCCTTGGAGAGTGGCAAATAGTTGTTGTCCTATGTGTCTTCGTTCCCTGCTTGCTCGTTAGGGTCAACTTGCCCATCATCTCGATCATCCTGTTCGGATATTGGATCGATGGGGTCTTCTTGGTCTTCGGTGTTCTCCGGAGTATCTTTACCTCCGGTGTCGGTATTGCTATCTTTCTCGCGACACGATTTAGAGCGGCACCGCTGACGTCGACTCTTCGGTGGTATCTCAAGAGGTTCGCCCTCTGTAACGCCCCGAGACCATTGCGCCAGGTGTCTTCTAGTTATTCGCTGTTGTTGCCTTGTCATTTGTTTGCGTGTCATGCTTTTCATATCATGTCATCATGTGCATCTCATTTGCATACGTGTTCGTCTCATGCATCCGAGCATTTTCCCTGTTGTCCGTTTTGCAATCCGACACTCCTATGTCCTCCGGCGCCCCCTTTTGCCTCTTTTCGTGTGCGGGTGTTAAACTCTCTCGGAATGGACCGGGATTTGCCAAGCGGCCTTGGTACACCACCGGTAGACCGCCTGTCAAGTTTCGTGCCATTTGGAGTCCGTTTGATACTCCAACGAGTAACCGGGGAACCGTAAAGGACGTGTGTGTTGCAGCCCAACACCCCTTCAAAGTGGCCCAAAACCCATCCAAACCCCCTCCATCCTCTCGTCGTTCGATCACGATGGCGTGGCCAAAAACCGCACTCCATTTGGACTCTCCTAGCTCCCTCTACCTATAATATATGTGCCTCCGAAAATTCCGGTCAAACCCTAGATCCACCTCGCGCACGCCGGACACGTCCGGTGCCCAGCCGGCGTCCGCCGCCCGACCCGTCATGCCTTGCCTATCTGTCGCTCCGCCTGGATCCCCGCCCGCCTCCACTTAGCCGGCTAGGCCAGCCCCCGCTACCCGCTGCCAGATACTGCCTCACACCCCGCCAGGCGCCACCTGCACGCACCGCGCGCTCTAAGCGCCCGAGGTGCCTCGCGCCAGCCGCGCCCTCCCTACACTCCGTCGCCCTGCCCTCGTGTTCGCCGGGCATCGACCTCTGCCTCCCCTGCTCTGCCGACATCTAGCCTCGCCGGAGCACGGCTTCTCCTCCCGCCTACCGTCCCCCCCGACTCCATCTCCCCCCGCCGACCCGCAACCTCACTCGCAGCCTCCGTCGGACCGACCTGCGCTGCCCCTTCGTCAATCCCGCGCCGAGATCCGGCGACCGCGTCACCGCCGTCGTGCGGGATCGGGAGGAGCCCGATCCGCGCGTCCCTGTCCAGCCCAGATCCAGGCCCAGCTGGCCCGCTCCCGCCGGCCTGCCTCGCCTCCTCTCCATTATGGGCCAGGCCCATGGTGAGCCATCCCTCTAAACCCCGCTCGTGCGCACTTTAGCTATCCTGCGCCCATGTTTTTTTCTCTAAGTCCCCAGATCCATATATTATATGCCCCTGTTCAACGCATCATAACTCCTCATCCGTAGCTCCGTTTCATGCGCATAATATATCAAAATGCTCATCTGGATGTGCTCTTCATTTTGTTCCATTGTGCCATGCTTGTTTGAGTCCATCTTGATGCCCTAATGGCTGTTGCAAGAGTGCTATAATATGTTAGTTCCTGATTCTTATCAGTTTATGAGCATTTGTCATTTTTGCCATGATTATTCTGTGCTGCATATGGGCATGAGCTCTACATGTGTTTTGGGCTATGCCATGCCATCTTTACAGCGGTGTATGCCATGTATTTTTGTGATCAATGTGGTGACTAGCAAAAGCATGCAAAGTAGCTCTCGTAATATTGCTGGTTTCAGAGACTTAGAATTTCACTAAGTCTTTGCTCTGCTAATATTTTTATGCCATGTATTCATGTTGCTACGGAGAGATCCATGCTTCTTTTGAGTATGTTCAGTAAGCATGATTTGGGCATATGGTTGTGCTCTATCCATCCATGCCCCTGTTTGCATTTATGGAGTACCCTAGCATGACTCAATCTTGCTCTACTTTTGCTATAAAATGTTCCTGGCAGATTGTTTACGTGTTAATCAATTTTGCCAAGGTTGTTATAGTTGATCCATGCATGCTATGAGATTGTTCTTGCTTTGGTTGGCTTCTTGAACATGTCTTCTTGCTGGTAGTATGCTTAGCTTGTCACGCAATGCCTTGTGTTGAGTGCATCGAGCTCGCAAACATGCCTTCGTAATTCTGTTTATGCCATGTCCAATTTTCTGCCAAGTCTGAATCTGTTAACGAAACTTGCTATGTTTACATGGGTGCCATAATATCTTCTGATCCTTTTTGGCTTATGGTCAGTAAGGGACTTTTGTCATATGCTTTGAGTAGATTCATGCCATGCCTTGTATTGTTATTTTCTGTTCCTGTAGCATATTGTTATCTTGCTCTAAACATTGCTTCCTGATGTTACTTCCCGACATGTCAGTATTTTCTGTGATGCTGTTATCTTTTGCCCTTTTGCCATGCTTGTTTAAACCTACTCTTGTGTGATTTAGCCGTAGCTCACTGTTCATCTTTTGTCAAGCATCTTGAGTAGATCACTGCCATGTGCTTTGTTGCTGTGTTGGAGTGCAGTAGCTTAGCTTCTTGTTGCATTCTAGATGGCATCGTGCTGTTAATCGCAGAATTGTGCCATTCTTGTTTTGCTTGCCATTTGCAAACCGTGCATCCGATTCCGGTGATCTTTATATCGATTTCGACCGGAATCATCCCATCTTTCTAGCAGCGCACTTGGTTTGCCAAGTTGAGTCCTGGTTCCATATTTTCCTTCCGGAGGATGCATATGCATTGCATATAACATCCCGCATATCATGCCATGTTTTGCATCATGTTGCTTGCGCATTGCACCGTGGTTGATTGTTGTTTCCTTTGCTTGTGTTCTTGCTTTGGGTAGAGCCGGGAGACGATTTAGTGATCGAGGAACCCGTTGAGTACGCTTACGAGGATCAAGCTTTCATCAACTCGGAGAACTTTGCAGGCAAGATGACCGTACCCTTGAAATCACTTCTATCTTTGCTTGCTAGTTGCTCGCTCTATTTGCTATGCCGCGATACCTACCACTTGCTATATCATGCCTCCCATATTGCCATGTCAAGCCTCTAACCCACCTTACCTAGAAAACCGTTGTTTGGCTATGTTACCGCTTTGCTCAGCCCCTATTATAGCATTGTTTGTTTATAGTAAAATTCTCTATTTCCAGCCCCTAGTCCAGGCAAGGCGTAATTTTGAAACGGTTCCTCTGTGATGGCGAGAGATCACGTTAAGTCCGGAGCCTCGTTTAAGAGCGAGGTTTGAACGGGGACAAAAGTTTCCAGGCCGAACTCACATGATTCGGACTTTGAGGGTTCGGAACCAGTGCCTGGAGAAGGGCTCAGCTTTGTGATAACTGTCGGTGGCGCTATTCTCTCCGGATCTCTAGTGTTGAGCTCTATAGCCGCAGAGAGTCCGGCGGGCTCTAAACTCCCGTTTTGGACCTGGTGACGCGCTCTGGATATAAGGTCGGAGCCGTGGTTGGGGCCGCGAACCCTTGGAAGATCAAGTCTCCTCGGATATTAGCGACATAGTCCAGGTTTCCAAAATAGATCTGGTGACCAGGGGCGTAGCTGTCGATCTTGTAACACCCCAAGACCGGAGCTTCAGACGCCTTCCATGTTTTCCGAGTTTTCGTCGTGTGAGTTGTTGGTTTGTTGCATTCATCATTGCATCATTTGCATTGCATCATGTCATCATGTCATTTCTTAACTCAACTAAATAAAATGCATAGATCTTTGATCTATTTAAATCGAGGGAAGGATGACTTCTCTTTATAACATATCCTCCCGATATCAGGGAGCTATATTAAATATTTCATTATTTTGGAATTCAGCATAACACACTTGCAAAAATCCCAATGCCTTTCTTATCACAACTCTTGGCCTCTAACTTTGCTATTTATTCTTTCATCATATTCCGGAGCTCCACCAAAAATCCGAACATTTTTGGACCACCCGTTTATCAAGCCCTAGTTCAAACCCATTTGAATCACATCTTTCCATCATGTCTCTCCTATTTTTTGTGGACCGTGCACATTTTTACGAGTCCACGAATATTATCCCCATGCCCAGATTCCACCACTACCTTCTCTTTCTCTTCTTTCTCTTTTTCTGTTTTGTTTTAAATATGGAAAAAGTGAGAAGAGAGAGCCAAGCCGGCCCATTTGCCTCTAAGCCCATAGCCAGGCCTACCCTATCCCCACCTAACCCTAGGCCCAATCCCTTCCTATCGGTCTCTCCCTCTCGCTGCCAGGAGCCCCTGCGCCCGATTCCCCATCGCCCTGTTCTTCTCGCAGTGCCGCACGCGCGCCCATCGAGCGCCAGGAGGACCGCGCTCGATCCCATCTCTCGCTCTCGCCACCCACAGGAGCCACTTCGCCTTCCTCCTCCGTCAGCTCCGCCTTGCATGACCCCCTCCCCTGCTCTCTTCCACCACCCGACTCTGCCTTCGACCACCAGGAGTCCGCCGCATCGCCAGGAAGCCGCCCCATCACCGGGGACGCCAAGCGCCGCCCTCCTTCCTCTTCTACGCCGGCGCCGTCCATCCTCGTCGCCCCGCTGCATCGCCTGCTTCCTCGTCAAGGCCATGGATGCCTGCAGCTGCCGCCATCCTGCTACCATTCAGCTCCGCCTCCCCTACTTCAAACCAAGGACGCCGCCGACAACGGCGTCGCCATCATCGTCACGCGCCTGCAGCGCTCGGCCTCCTGCCCGAGTCCAGGCCGTCGTCGCGCCTTCTTGCCCTGCCTCCATCGCCGTCCACTCCCTTCCTCTGCCCCGCTACCGCTGCCTCCACTTTGCCTAATCTACGCCTGCTTCGCCTCGAACAACAACAGCCAACTCGAGCGCCGATGGCCTTCAATCCCGCGAGCTCTCGAGGCATCAGCCTCCCATCCACGAGATCCGGCGACGCCGGCCACCGAGACCCGCTGCTCTGCCATCACCTCCTTGCCGCTGGCATCCCGAGGCCCTTGTGCTATTTTGTGTTGGACGTCAAGGCCACCAAGTTCGACTACGGGGATTCGCCAAGTACCATTCGGATGCACCAAGTTCGACTACATGGACCGCCAAGTTCCTCCACCAATGACTCGAACGGCTACAAAACGTGAACCACTACCGTCGACCTGCAAAAACCCCGTGAACGTCAAGTTTCGTGCCATTGACCCCGAACCTCTACGAAAACGTGTACGACTACTTCCATGGTCGAAGACCCGTTTACAACTACCGTCGCCGAAGGCCGTCGAGTGAACGCCTACCCACATCATGTATTTGACCAAGTTCGATGACGACCTCCGAAGAACTCGGATTCGCCAAGTTCTACTACAGTCGCCCTCGGAAACCTTGGATTCATCAAGTACCTCTCTGAAAACGAACGTGAACCACTACTTCCCTCGAAGATCCATGAACGACTACACCACATCGAACTCGAACCCCTCCGATAATGCATGCTTCAAAGGTATAACGCCGAGACGACCGCCCGTGGACCGAATGCTTGCGATGTATGAGTTGAACCGTGTCTTGATCCGTGTCTGAGTTGTTCTTTGCGAGTTCCTCGTTGCCATGCCGTCCACCCATGGGAACCCGGCAAACGGGATCACCCCATCATCTTGCATGACACGCTGCCGTCACACTTCCTTTTGCACCAGCGTCTCAATGATTTATCGGAACAGGAACGTTGCCGTGGCACCATTTCGTTATCATCGAGGTCCATGTGGGGCACCCACATAAACCACGGTCTTCTTTCTATATATTCGCCACGAAAGGGATACAAGAGTGCGTCTCCATAAACTCTTGCGCTGAATCTGTCAACTGAATATCCCTTTATAGTCATACTCATCACATTGCATAAAACTTGCAAATGCGATTCATCTTCACCCTGTCTGATTATAGCACTGAGAACAAATCCTACCTTGTCAAAGAATTTCTAGAGTCTATTACATAGCTTGATGTTTTGATTCCATCAGCAAATGTTGACTGACATCTCCAAAATGCTTGGTCGTACACACTCAACTCTGCATATGGGGTTCGGTATACACTATATTCCCTCCAAACAATAGCTCACGAAGGTTTTTTGAAATGCTGTGCTATGTACGTTTTCCAGACCATCTTCACAATTGCCTGGAATGATTGTGGTAGTTTTTATCTTCTTGCGCCTGCTATCATTCATGACAAGAGATTTATGAACAAACTATTGTTTCTTAATATCAGCCAGTTGCGTCAGCTTAAACTCCTAAACTAGGAAAGAGAACACAAATATAAGACTATTTCCGGATGGATTGGATGGAGTTGGCTCAATCCGTCAATAGATCGAGATCACACTCAGTTGCATATTAGTACGCTTCTCGATGACGCTCACACAATACCCATTTGCGGCACCTGGTGTCTGGTGGGTTTGCGTAGACCCTTCGCTTATGCTCAGTGCATGAATATAATAGTAACTCCTCGAAAACACTACTTTCATGACATAACTCTGTTGTCCGGTCGATTACATGCCTCACCAAATGGACCTTGGCTTCTATGAGTGAAAAGGTGTTCCTTAGTTTCTTACAATATGTCATGCATCGATTCCGTGCTGTCTACACTCCAGTGTTGCTTCCAAATCATTCTTCGGGTGCTGGTTCGGATCAAAAATAATGTTCACATTCTTCGAATAGAGGAGCTTTCCTGACAGCTGCTTGGTTCGTCTTACACATCGACTTCTCTATCGAAACACCTCCTTTGCGCGATCCCCTATGCGAGAAATAACCAGTAGCACTGCTCAACCAGCCTTCTTAAATCACTCTCATATCGTGGCAATCTGTTCGCGAGAATTACATGCCTTCTCATAATCTCTTGCTCTAGGTCTGACTTCGGCGAGCATATCATACTGGTCCTATCCAACTGCTAATAAAGAGGTAACACATAATGCATCCGCCTTACACTTCGAACTTATGCCTATATGGCCGAATCTAATATAAGACCTCTCACACTCTACACTTTCTAAGCTAACACATTTGGGACATTAGCTATCGTTGTTTGGCTCTTATGTCATAACACAATTCAGTCATAGCCTGCAATCTTTTGAGAAATTCCAATAAATCTCCAGTAGTATCGCCTGCTAAGTCCAAGAAAACCTCCGGATCTCTCCACTGTCGTTGGTGCTTCCCATCAGTCTACGGTCCTCACACTTTGTGGGGCGACACCTGTGCATCAAGACCTCTATATTATAGAAGCATTTTTGTTTGTGCGTTGAACCGCGAATTGACGTTTGTCTCAGAATTGTTGGAACGTGAATTTGTGGGGTTCAACTGCTATACCTTCTCCGGATATAACATGTCCAACGAAATCCAACTTCCTTTAACCAAAACTCACATTTGCATGAATTTGGCGTATAACTGATGTTCCCTTAGTTTCTCCAAAACCAAACGCAAATGTTCCTTATGCTCCTCTTCATTCTTTGAATAAACCAGAATGTCATCAATGAACACTACGACGAACTTATCCAAAAACTCCATAAACACTTTGTTCATCAGGTTCATAAAATAGGCAGGTGCGTTAGTCAATCCAAATGACATAACGGTATACTCATACAGTCCATATCTCGTGGTGAATGCTGTCTTAGGTATGTACTGCTCCCGAATCTTCAACTGATGGTACCCTGATCGCAAATCGATCTTGGAAAACACTTAGCTCCTTGATGCGTCAAACAGATCGTTATCATTGGCAGTGGTGTAATTCTTGAGATTCAATATCCGCCATGATCCAGTCAGCGATAACCACATAAAATTACTGCCTCTCAGCCTATGCAAAGGCGCGAACTCAACTATTGGTATAGATATACGATTTGTGCCATAATTGTACACGCCTTTAGTTCTCCTGGGTTTCTGCAGGGTACCTTGTTCTTGATGGTTAATGACTCAAGGGGTTCATCCTTCATATCATAAACCTCCCGGCCACGCATCAATGTGCTTCCTCTATCAGTGTTCTGGATCCATAGACGCCCACTGCACCACTTAATAGGACTCACCATCCTCTTTTCCCACTAGAAGTACGGGTGATCCCCAAGGCGAAGAACTTGGGCGAATGTAACCTTTATCCAATAACTCCTTAATCTGGTTCTTAATTTCCTCCAAATCCTTTGCTGGCATCCTATATGGTCTCTTTGATATTGGCCCAGTACCTGGCAATAACTCAGTCAAAAACTCAATGTCTCTATCCGGTGGCATGCCTGGTAATTCCTCAGGAAATACATCAGGAAAATCCTTTACCACTGGTACTTCCTCCTGCACAACTCCTGATAAGGAATTTACTTGTGTCCTGTTTTGGCACAGGCCGGATACATACTTGATCCTTCTTCCTTCTGGTGTGTTAAGAAAATTGTCCTTACTGGCACAATCGATGTTTCCTCCATACATCGGACAGGCCAATCCATTACCAAGAATCACATCCAGACCTTGGGATTCCCAGAATAATTAAATCCGTTGGGAAAACATGCCTTCCTATACTTAATGGCACTTGAAAACATCCTTGTCTGGCCATGTACTCTGCTCCTGGCGAGCTTACTAGCATAGG